>NC_086444.1:86067843-86227324 GCF_028390025.1 Pseudophryne corroboree | reverse complement strand
CCCTGGACCCCCAGTGAGGGAGGTGGGAGCCTTCACCCCTAGCCCACGACGCCTCATGAGAGATTTCTAATTTCATGTGTGAAAGTACTGCAAACAGCGCCCGGCCCTCGCCCCATTGCTGTTGGTTTATGCCTTAGAGGACTCGGACGCTCGCATTTGTAAAGCACGGTGTTTTCCTCCGCCTCCTGCTAGCCTGTTGCCCTTCCCCCATGGGAGCCTGCACAGATCATGCAGTAGACAGGGAGGGAATGCAGGTCATGTGCAATACACAAACGCCCACTGTAGTACTATTTTGCTCACTTACAGTACCGTACTGTAGGTTGCATTTAGCGTAAAGAATCGCTCCTGCAGATGTACTTTGATTTATGTGAAACCTGTGTGCATCCTTCCATTGGATGTACTGTATTGGAGAGAAAAAAAAAAATGTTAAAGTGAATGTCACGGGAACACATTAAAAATAAGGTTGGCACTTCCTTCCCATTGGTGTTGGTTTACAGTATGCCGTAGTGTACTCGGACGCTCATGTAATTGCATTTCAAAGGCACAGTATTTTCCATCGTCTCCCCCCTACCCCCATCGCCCTTCCCCCCTGGGGGCCTGCACAGGGAAGGAAATTCAGGTCCTGTGCAATGCACAAACGCTGAAGATCTACAGTACTGTTTTGCTTAGTTGGTAGCGCCAGAATACACTCATTTCATTCACGCTGTTTGGGTGCATTTAGCGTAAAGAATCGCTCCTGCAGATGTACTTTGATTTATGTGAAACCTGTGTGCATCCTTCCATTGACTGTCTTACAATGGAAATAAAATAATACAGTGCATTATTACAGAAAAAAAAAAAGAAAGAAAGAAAGCACATCATGTCTCGAACCCTGGACCCCCAGTGAGGGAGGTGGGAGCCTTCACCCCTAGCCCACGACGCCTCATGAGAGATTTCTAATTTCATGTGTGAAAGTACTGCAAACAGCGCCCGGCCCTCGCCCCATTGCTGTTGGTTTATGCCTTAGAGGACTCGGACGCTCGCATTTGTAAAGCACGGTGTTTTCCTCCGCCTCCTGCTAGCCTGTTGCCCTTCCCCCATGGGAGCCTGCACAGATCATGCAGTAGACAGGGAGGGAATGCAGGTCATGTGCAATACACAAACGCCCACTGTAGTACTATTTTGCTCACTTACAGTACCGTACTGTAGGTTGCATTTAGCGTAAAGAATCGCTCCTGCAGATGTACTTTGATTTATGTGAAACCTGTGTGCATCCTTCCATTGGATGTACTGTATTGGAGAGAAAAAAAAAAATGTTAAAGTGAATGTCACGGGAACACATTAAAAATAAGGTTGGCACTTCCTTCCCATTGGTGTTGGTTTACAGTATGCCGTAGTGTACTCGGACGCTCATGTAATTGCATTTCAAAGGCACAGTATTTTCCATCGTCTCCCCCCTACCCCCATCGCCCTTCCCCCCTGGGGGCCTGCACAGGGAAGGAAATTCAGGTCCTGTGCAATGCACAAACGCTGAAGATCTACAGTACTGTTTTGCTTAGTTGGTAGCGCCAGAATACACTCATTTCATTCACGCTGTTTGGGTGCATTTAGCGTAAAGAATCGCTCCTGCAGATGTACTTTGATTTATGTGAAACCTGTGTGCATCCTTCCATTGACTGTCTTACAATGGAAATAAAATAATACAGTGCATTATTACAGAAAAAAAAAAAAAAAAAAGAAAGCACATCATGTCTCGAACCCTGGACCCCCAGTGAGGGAGGTGGGAGCCTTCACCCCTAGCCCACGACGCCTCATGAGAGATTTCTAATTTCATGTGTGAAAGTACTGCAAACAGCGCCCGGCCCTCGCCCCATTGCTGTTGGTTTATGCCTTAGAGGACTCGGACGCTCGCATTTGTAAAGCACGGTGTTTTCCTCCGCCTCCTGCTAGCCTGTTGCCCTTCCCCCATGGGAGCCTGCACAGATCATGCAGTAGACAGGGAGGGAATGCAGGTCATGTGCAATACACAAACGCCCACTGTAGTACTATTTTGCTCACTTACAGTACCGTACTGTAGGTTGCATTTAGCGTAAAGAATCGCTCCTGCAGATGTACTTTGATTTATGTGAAACCTGTGTGCATCCTTCCATTGGATGTACTGTATTGGAGAGAAAAAAAAAAATGTTAAAGTGAATGTCACGGGAACACATTAAAAATAAGGTTGGCACTTCCTTCCCATTGGTGTTGGTTTACAGTATGCCGTAGTGTACTCGGACGCTCATGTAATTGCATTTCAAAGGCACAGTATTTTCCATCGTCTCCCCCCTACCCCCATCGCCCTTCCCCCCTGGGGGCCTGCACAGGGAAGGAAATTCAGGTCCTGTGCAATGCACAAACGCTGAAGATCTACAGTACTGTTTTGCTTAGTTGGTAGCGCCAGAATACACTCATTTCATTCACGCTGTTTGGGTGCATTTAGCGTAAAGAATCGCTCCTGCAGATGTACTTTGATTTATGTGAAACCTGTGTGCATCCTTCCATTGACTGTCTTACAATGGAAATAAAATAATACAGTGCATTATTACAGAAAAAAAAAAAAAAAAAGAAAGAAAGAAAGCACATCATGTCTCGAACCCTGGACCCCCAGTGAGGGAGGTGGGAGCCTTCACCCCTAGCCCACGACGCCTCATGAGAGATTTCTAATTTCATGTGTGAAAGTACTGCAAACAGCGCCCGGCCCTCGCCCCATTGCTGTTGGTTTATGCCTTAGAGGACTCGGACGCTCGCATTTGTAAAGCACGGTGTTTTCCTCCGCCTCCTGCTAGCCTGTTGCCCTTCCCCCATGGGAGCCTGCACAGATCATGCAGTAGACAGGGAGGGAATGCAGGTCATGTGCAATACACAAACGCCCACTGTAGTACTATTTTGCTCACTTACAGTACCGTACTGTAGGTTGCATTTAGCGTAAAGAATCGCTCCTGCAGATGTACTTTGATTTATGTGAAACCTGTGTGCATCCTTCCATTGGATGTACTGTATTGGAGAGAAAAAAAAAATGTTAAAGTGAATGTCACGGGAACACATTAAAAATAAGGTTGGCACTTCCTTCCCATTGGTGTTGGTTTACAGTATGCCGTAGTGTACTCGGACGCTCATGTAATTGCATTTCAAAGGCACAGTATTTTCCATCGTCTCCCCCCTACCCCCATCGCCCTTCCCCCCTGGGGGCCTGCACAGGGAAGGAAATTCAGGTCCTGTGCAATGCACAAACGCTGAAGATCTACAGTACTGTTTTGCTTAGTTGGTAGCGCCAGAATACACTCATTTCATTCACGCTGTTTGGGTGCATTTAGCGTAAAGAATCGCTCCTGCAGATGTACTTTGATTTATGTGAAACCTGTGTGCATCCTTCCATTGACTGTCTTACAATGGAAATAAAATAATACAGTGCATTATTACAGAAAAAAAAAAAAAAGAAAAAAAGAAAGAAAGCACATCATGTCTCGAACCCTGGACCCCCAGTGAGGGAGGTGGGAGCCTTCACCCCTAGCCCACGACGCCTCATGAGAGATTTCTAATTTCATGTGTGAAAGTACTGCAAACAGCGCCCGGCCCTCGCCCCATTGCTGTTGGTTTATGCCTTAGAGGACTCGGACGCTCGCATTTGTAAAGCACGGTGTTTTCCTCCGCCTCCTGCTAGTCCTCCATTCCCATTATGCATTAGCGAACTCAGACGCTCATATATTTTATATTTTAAAAAGCACGGTGTTTATACATTGTACTGTACATTATTCCTTTTACACAATTACTGTAGTTGCGTCTCCATACACATACAGTACTGTACTCCATACTTTTTCCACCGCTTCCCGTTACGCCTACAGTATTGCCAGAGCTGTAGATCAATCCGCCGCTATACTGTACGATCGAAAGTACTGGATTAGTGGAGCATTAGCCACACAGTGGTGGAGATGTGTAATGCATGATGAGTATCTAGATCGTCTCAACGCGCCTGCCTGTGATTAAACTCAGCTATCGCCTTAGCGTGGCTAAATGCCCGTCTCGGCGGAGAAACAGTCAAGATAAAGTTGGCTACATCTGTATTTAATATAATCCGTTCTCTGCCTGAAAAAAACGATACACAGTGACTCAGTCACATACCATATCTGTGCTCAGCCCAGTGTGCTGCATCATCTATGTATAATATCTGACTGTGCTCACACAGCTTAATTGTGGGGGAGACTGGGGAGCAGTTATAGGTTATAGCAGGAGCCAGGAGTACATATTATTAAAATTAAACAGTGCACACTTTTGCTGCAGGAGTGCCACTGCCAGTGTGACTGACCAGTGACCTGACCACACTGACCACCAGTATAGTATACTATATTGTGATTGCCTGAAAAAGTTAAACACTCGTCGTGTGACTTGTGTGGTGTTTTTTTATTCTATAAAAAACTCATTCTGCTGACAGACAGTGTCCAGCAGGTCCGTCATTATATAATATATACCTGTCCGGCTGCAGTAGTGATATATATATATTTTTTATATCATTATTTATCATCCAGTCGCAGCAGACACAGTACGGTAGTTCACGGCTGTAGCTACCTCTGTGTCGGCACTCGGCAGTCCATCCATAATTGTATACCACCTACCCGTGGTTTTTTTTTTCTTTCTTCTTTATACATACTACATCTCATTATCATCCAGTCTATATTAGCAGCAGACACAGTACAGTACGGTAGTCCACGGCTGTAGCTACCTCTGTGTCGGCACTCGGCAGTCCATCCATAATTGTATACCACCTACCCGTGGTTTTTTTTTTCTTCTTTATACATACTACATCTCATTATCATCCAGTCTATATTAGCAGCAGACACAGTACAGTACGGTAGTCCACGGCTGTAGCTACCTCTGTGTCGGCACTCGGCAGTCCATCCATAATTGTATACCACCTACCCGTGGTTTTTTTTTCTTTCTTCTTTATACATACTACATCTCATTATCAACCAGTCTATATTAGCAGCAGACACAGTACAGTACGGTAGTCCACGGCTGTAGCTACCTCTGTGTCGGCACTCGGCAGTCTGTCCATAATTGTATACCACCTACCCGTGGTTTTTTTTTCTTTCTTCTTTATACATACTACATCTCATTATCATCCAGTCTATATTAGCAGCAGACACAGTACAGTACGGTAGTCCACGGCTGTAGCTACCTCTGTGTCGGCACTCGGCAGTCCATCCATAATTGTATACCACCTACCCGTGGTTTTTTTTTTTTTCTTTATACATACTACATCTCATTATCATCCAGTCTATATTAGCAGCAGACACAGTACAGTACGGTAGTCCACGGCTATAGCTACCTCTGTGTCGGCACTCGGCAGTCCGTCCATAATTGTATACCACCTACCCGTGGTTTTTTTTTCTTTCTTCTTTATACATACTACATCTCATTATCATCCAGTCTATATTAGCAGCAGACACAGTACAGTACGGTAGTCCACGGCTGTAGCTACCTCTGTGTCGGCACTCGGCAGTCCGTCCATAATTGTATACCACCTACCCGTGGTTTTTTTTTCTTTCTTCTTTATACATACTACATCTCATTATCATCCAGTCTATATTAGCAGCAGACACAGTACAGTACGGTAGTCCACGGCTGTAGCTACCTCTGTGTCGGCACTCGGCAGTCCGTCCATAATTGTATACCACCTACCCGTGGTTTTTTTTTCTTTCTTCTTTATACATACATACTACATCTCATTATCAACCAGTCTATATTAGCAGCAGACACAGTACAGTACGGTAGTCCACGGCTGTAGCTACCTCTGTGTCGGCACTCGGCAGTCCATCCATAATTGTATACCACCTACCCGTGGTTTTTTTTTTCTTCTTTATACATACTACATCTCATTATCATCCAGTCTATATTAGCAGCAGACACAGTACAGTACGGTAGTCCACGGCTGTAGCTACCTCTGTGTCGGCACTCGGCAGTCCGTCCATAATTGTATACCACCTACCCGTGGTTTTTTTTTCTTTCTTCTTTATACATACATACTACATCTCATTATCAACCAGTCTATATTAGCAGCAGACACAGTACAGTACGGTAGTCCACGGCTGTAGCTACCTCTGTGTCGGCACTCGGCAGTCCATCCATAATTGTATACCACCTACCCGTGGTTTTTTTTTCTTTCTTCTTTATACATACTACATCTCATTATCAACCAGTCTATATTAGCAGCAGACACAGTACAGTACGGTAGTCCACGGCTGTAGCTACCTCTGTGTCGGCACTCGGCAGTCCGTCCATAATTGTATACCACCTACCCGTGGTTTTTTTTTCTTTCTTCTTTATACATACATACTACATCTCATTATCAACCAGTCTATATTAGCAGCAGACACAGTACAGTACGGTAGTCCACGGCTGTAGCTACCTCTGTGTCGGCACTCGGCAGTCCATCCATAATTGTATACTAGTATCCATCCATCTCCATTGTTTACCTGAGGTGCCTTTTAGTTGTGCCTATTAAAATATGGAGAACAAAAATGTTGAGGTTCCAAAATTAGGGAAAGATCAAGATCCACTTCCACCTCGTGCTGAAGCTGCTGCCACTAGTCATGGCCGAGACGATGAAATGCCAGCAACGTCGTCTGCCAAGGCCGATGCCCAATGTCATAGTACAGAGCATGTCAAATCCAAAACACCAAATATCAGTAAAAAAAGGACTCCAAAACCTAAAATAAAATTGTCGGAGGAGAAGCGTAAACTTGCCAATATGCCATTTACCACACGGAGTGGCAAGGAACGGCTGAGGCCCTGGCCTATGTTCATGGCTAGTGGTTCAGCTTCACATGAGGATGGAAGCACTCAGCCTCTCGCTAGAAAAATGAAAAGACTCAAGCTGGAAAAAGCACAGCAAAGAACTGTGCGTTCTTCGAAATCCCAAATCCACAAGGAGAGTCCAATTGTGTCGGTTGCGATGCCTGACCTTCCCAACACTGGACGTGAAGAGCATGCGCCTTCCACCATTTGCACGCCCCCTGCAAGTGCTGGAAGGAGCACCCGCAGTCCAGTTCCTGATAGTCAGATTGAAGATGTCAGTGTTGAAGTACACCAGGATGAGGAGGATATGGGTGTTGCTGGCGCTGGGGAGGAAATTGACCAGGAGGATTCTGATGGTGAGGTGGTTTGTTTAAGTCAGGCACCCGGGGAGACACCTGTTGTCCGTGGGAGGAATATGGCCGTTGACATGCCTGGTGAATACACCAAAAAAATCAGCTCTTCGGTGTGGAAGTATTTCACCAGAAATGCGGACAACATTTGTCAAGCCGTGTGTTCCCTTTGTCAAGCTGTAATAAGTAGGGGTAAGGACGTTAACCACCTCGGAACATCCTCCCTTATACGTCACCTGCAGCGCATTCATAATAAGTCAGTGACAAGTTCAAAAACTTTGGCCGACAGCGGAAGCAGTCCACTGACCAGTAAATCCCTTCCTCTTGTAACCAAGCTCACGCAAACCACCCCACCAACTCCCTCAGTGTCAATTTCCTCCTTCCCCAGGAATGCCAATAGTCCTGCAGGCCATGTCACTGGCAATTCTGACGATTCCTCTCCTGCCTGGGATTCCTCCGATGCATCCTTGCGTGTAACGCCTACTGCTGCTGGCGCTGCTGTTGTTGCTGCTGGGAGTCGATGGTCATCCCAGAGGGGAAGTCGTAAGCCCACTTGTACTACTTCCAGTAAGCAATTGACTGTTCAACAGTCCTTTGCGAGGAAGATGAAATATCACAGCAGTCATCCTGCTGCAAAGCGGATAACTGAGGCCTTGACAACTATGTTGGTGTTAGACGTGCGTCGGGTATCCGCCGTTAGTTCACAGGGAACTAGACAATTTATTGAGGCAGTGTGCCCCCGTTACCAAATACCATCTAGGTTCCACTTCTCTAGGCAGGCAATACCGAGAATGTACACGGACGTCAGAAAAAGACTCACCAGTGTCCTAAAAAATGCAGTTGTACCCAATGTCCACTTAACCACGGACATGTGGACAAGTGGAGCAGGGCAGGGTCAGGACTATATGACTGTGACAGCCCACTGGGTAGATGTATGGACTCCCGCCGCAAGAACAGCAGCGGCGGCACCAGTAGCAGCATCTCGCAAACGCCAACTCTTTCCTAGGCAGGCTACGCTTTGTATCACCGGTTTCCAGAATACGCACACAGCTGAAAACCTCTTACGGCAACTGAGGAAGATCATCGCGGAATGGCTTACCCCAATTGGACTCTCCTGTGGATTTGTGGCATCGGACAACGCCAGCAATATTGTGTGTGCATTAAATATGGGCAAATTCCAGCACGTCCCATGTTTTGCACATACCTTGAATTTGGTGGTGCAGAATTTTTTAAAAAACGACAGGGGCGTGCAAGAGATGCTGTCGGTGGCCAGAAGAATTGCGGGACACTTTCGGCGTACAGGCACCACGTACAGAAGACTGGAGCACCACCAAAAACAACTGAACCTGCCCTGCCATCATCTGAAGCAAGAAGTGGTAACGAGGTGGAATTCAACCCTCTATATGCTTCAGAGGTTGGAGGAGCAGCAAAAAGCCATTCAAGCCTATACAATTGAGCACGATATAGGAGGTGGAATGCACCTGTCTCAAGCGCAGTGGAGAATGATTTCAACGTTGTGCAAGGTTCTGATGCCCTTTGAACTTGCCACACGTGAAGTCAGTTCAGACACTGCCAGCCTGAGTCAGGTCATTCCCCTCATCAGGCTTTTGCAGAAGAAGCTGGAGACATTGAAGGAGGAGCTAACACGGAGCAATTCCGCTAGGCATGTGGGACTTGTGGATGGAGCCCTTAATTCGCTTAACAAGGATTCACGGGTGGTCAATCTGTTGAAATCAGAGCACTACATTTTGGCCACCATGCTCGATCCTAGATTTAAAGCCTACCTTGGATCTCTCTTTCCGGCAGACACAAGTCTGCTGGGGTTGAAAGACCTGCTGGTGAGAAAATTGTCAAGTCAAGCGGAACGCGACCTGTCAACATCTCCTCCTTCACATTCTCCCGCAACTGGGGGTGCGAGGAAAAGGCTCAGAATTCCGAGCTCACCCGCTGGCGGTGATGCAGGGCAGTCTGGAGCGACTGCTGATGCTGACATCTGGTCCGGACTGAAGGACCTGACAACGATTACGGACTTGTCGTCTACTGTCACTGCATATGATTCTCTCAACATTGAAAGAATGGTGGAGGATTATATGAGTGACCGCATCCAAGTAGGCACGTCACACAGTCCGTACTTATACTGGCAGGAAAAAGAGGCAATTTGGAGGCCCTTGCACAAACTGGCTTTATTCTACCTAAGTTGCCCTCCCACAAGTGTGTACTCCGAAAGAGTGTTTAGTGCCGCCGCTCACCTTGTCAGCAATCGGCGTACGAGGTTACATCCAGAAAATGTGGAGAAGATGATGTTCATTAAAATGAATTATAATCAATTCCTCCGCGGAGACACTGACCAGCAGCAATTGCCTCCACAAAGTACACAGGGAGCTGAGATGGTGGATTCCAGTGGGGACGAATTGATAATCTGTGAGGAGGGGGATGTACACGGTGATATATCGGAGGATGATGATGAGGTGGACATCTTGCCTCTGTAGAGCCAGTTTGTGCAAGGAGAGATTAATTGCTTCTTTTTTGGGGGGGGTCCAAACCAACCCGTCATATCAGTCACAGTCGTGTGGCAGACCCTGTCACTGAAATGATGGGTTGGTTAAAGTGTGCATGTCCTGTTTTGTTTATACAACATAAGGGTGGGTGGGAGGGCCCAAGGACAATTCCATCTTGCACCTCTTTTTTCTTTTAGTTTTCTTTGCGTCATGTGCTGTTTGGGGAGGGTTTTTTGGAAGGGCCATCCTGCGTGACACTGCAGTGCCACTCCTAGATGGGCCCGGTGTTTGTGTCGGCCACTAGGGTCGCTTATCTTACTCACACAGTCAGCTACCTCATTGCGCCTCTTTTTTTCTTTGCGTCATGTGCTGTTTGGGGAGGGTTTTTTGGAAGGGACATCCTGCGTGACACTGCAGTGCCACTCCTAGATGGGCCCGGTGTTTGTGTCGGCCACTAGGGTAGCTTATCTTACTCACACAGTCAGCTACCTCATTGCGCCTCTTTTTTTCTTTGCGTCATGTGCTGTTTGGGGAGGGTTTTTTGGAAGGGACATCCTGCGTGACACTGCAGTGCCACTCCTAGATGGGCCCGGTGTTTGTGTCGGCCACTAGGGTCGCTTATCTTACTCACACAGTCAGCTACCTCATTGCGCCTCTTTTTTTCTTTGCGTCATGTGCTGTTTGGGGAGGGTTTTTTGGAAGGGCCATCCTGCGTGACACTGCAGTGCCACTCCTAGATGGGCCCGGTGTTTGTGTCGGCCACTAGGGTCGCTTATCTTACTCACACAGTCAGCTACCTCATTGCGCCTCTTTTTTTCTTTGCGTCATGTGCTGTTTGGGGAGGGTTTTTTGGAAGGGACATCCTGCGTGACACTGCAGTGCCACTCCTAGATGGGCCCGGTGTTTGTGTCGGCCACTAGGGTCGCTTATCTTACTCACACAGCGACCTCGGTGCAAATTTTAGGACTAAAAATAATATTGTGAGGTGTGAGGTATTCAGAATAGACTGAAAATGAGTGGAAATTATGGTTTTTGAGGTTAATAATACTTTGGGATCAAAATGACCCCCAAATTCTATGATTTAAGCTGTTTTTTAGGGTTTTTTGAAAAAAACACCCGAATCCAAAACACACCCGAATCCGACAAAAAAAATTCGGTGAGGTTTTGCCAAAACGCGGTCGAACCCAAAACACGGCCGCGGAACCGAACCCAAAACCAAAACACAAAACCCGAAAAATTTCCGGCGCTCATCTCTAGTGTGTGAGGTCATGCTGTGATGTCATAATGGAAACTGCCTATGTCAGGGCTATGCTGTTGCTGTCTCTTGCATATGCTTTCAGAGGCCTGGCACGGCATAGCACACTGGTAGAAGGTTAGTGACTGGACAAAGATAAGAGCAGCTTATTTTGAATCGTCGGCAGACGTTTAGCATGACTATTATAATATATGACTTACGACCTTGGGGATAGCATAGTATTGGATAAAAACAAAATCTCACACCTACTGGGACAGTGCCATTACTTAACATCCACAAGCGGCTGCAAATGGGCCATTGGAGATATATGAAGGGTGCTTCACTCTCTCTCTCTGCCTGCCTAAATCCCAGTGTGCCAGTGTTGCACGCTGATCCATTTTTATTAATATGTAGAGATGTAAGAGAATTAAATTGTGCTTTAATCATTACTTTTGGTTTTATCCAATACTATATACAGATGTAGCCATGATGATCATGGCTACATCTGAGGGAAAGGTGCACCCTCGACGCAGCTATGCGCACCTGTGCCTAGCCATGTCGAGTTGCGGCATTTGCCGCCCCCATCCATGTGAATGGGGCACACACATGTCTTAGACGTCCAGACGTATGCGGTGCGGTCGTGACTAACAAGGCGCAATCGCCTTAAGATGTAGCCACAACGAGAATGGCTACATTTGTACAGTTGTAATTCCTGTTAGCGTCAGAAATGAATGCTATGGTGGTTATGACTGTCCCCCCCCCCCCTCACTCCCACTCAGGGTTGGACTGGCCCATAGGGGTACAGGGGAAACCACCGGTGTGCCCTACTGCCTGGGGGCCCATCTCCTCGTCTGTGGATCAGGTCCCGTCTGTGCACTTGAATTGTACATTATACATATTATCTACAGTGCATTGCAGTTATTAATCTGGTACATTATCATGCATGCACTAGCAGTATTTACTATATATATTTATCATGGGGCCTATACCATGTTAGCCAAGCCTCTGTGGCAGCAGGCCACACCCCTAAGCATGGGCCTTTACCTCTGCATTCCCCCGGTGGGCTCTCCATGCCCCACTCATTTCTTGCTCTCTTTTTTCACTCTCTCACCATTGACATATAGGTGCGTTTTTCTCCTGCCGGGTAAATAGGTCAAAATATCAGATTTGAGGTGACAGATGGGAAGACTGGGTTAGGCAAGGTTAGTTGGTGGGCGGGTGGTCTGGGCAAACCAGGGACGTGCAGTCAGGGAAGGCAGTGCCTCCCCTGTCATTAATTATTAAAATAATATAAAGAAGATACTTATGACACATACTGTATTCTGTGTCATAAGTATCTCCTTTATATTAATCTAATCATTATCCCTGTTTAAATGTGTTTGGGAGGCCTCCCATTGTGAATGGGGAAGGGTGTGGGAGCGGGGGGCGGGGGTGGGCGGGGCCTAGCCATGGGCATTAAAAGTCCATTGGAAATGCATGGGAAAGCGGCACCATTAGAGGTGCTGCTTTCATAAGGGATATGCTTTCAACCCATGAAAGCACACCCCTGTCAGTGAGGCCACAGTGATTGGCCAGAGGATCCGTCACTGGATCCGCTGCCATCACTGTATGGGTGTGCGGAGGTGCGGGCATTGGTGGCAGTGCGAGTAGTAGTGGCACTGCCATTCTGCAGAGTTTGGCAGCGGAGCGGTACAAATTTCAAAAATGGCACCTCAGTGTAATTTTTGAAATTCAAGATGGCAACCACGAGCCAATCACGGCTTGCTGCGTCATCACCCCGGCCCCTCCGGCTGACTTATATAAGTCAGCGCAAGGCAACGGCATCAGTCCAACGGCGGAAGAGCTCCTGAAGAAAGAAGACGCTGGAAGTCCTCGATGGGCGGCAGCCATGCAAACGAGCTTAAAGGCCGCCGCCCCCAGATGAAGACCCTGAATAATAAACTCTTTTTTAAAGACGGTGTGGTGTTTTTATTTTAATATTTTCTTTACAGGTGGACTACAGGTACCAGCTGGCCCTTTATGTCCGGACATGCTGGCACTTGTGGTTCTCCAAGTGCTATGCAAAAGAGCTTAACAGCCGCCGCCCACCAGGTGAAGATGCTGGAAGCCCTGGGAAGGCGGTAGTCATGCAAAAGAGCATAAAGGCCGCTGCCTCCCAGGTGAAGACGCCGGGAGCACTCGGGAGGCGGCGGCCCCCCAGGTGAAGACGCCGGAAGGCCTGGGGAGGCGGCAGCCATGCGAAAGAGCTTAAAGGCCGCTGCCTCTCAGGTGAAGACGCAGGAAGCCCTGGGGAGGCGCCGGCCCCCCAGGTGAAGGCGTCGGAAGCCCTGGAGAGGTGGCGGTCATGCATAAAAGCTTAAAGGCCGCCGCCCCCAGGTGAAGACCTTGACTAATAAACTTTTTTTTAAAGACGGAGTGATGTTTTTATTTTAATATTTTCTTTACAGGTGGACTACAGGTGCCAGTGGGCCCTTTATGTCCAGACATGCTGGCACTTGTGGTTCTCCAAGTGCTATGCAAAAAAGCTTAACAGCCACCGTCCACCAGGTGAAGACGCTGGAAGCCCTGTGAAGGCAGCAGCCATGCAAAAGAGCTTAAAGGCCGGTGCCTCCCAGGTGAAGACGCCGGAGAAAGACGACGGAAGCCCTGGGGAGGCGGTGGCCCCCCAGGTGAAGACTGCGGAAGCCCTGGAGAGGCGGCGGCCATGCAAAAGAGCTTAAATGCCGCCGCCCCATGTGAAGACCCTGACTAATAAACTTTTTTTTAAAGACGGTGTGGTGTTTTTATTTTAATATTTTCTTTACAGGTGCCAGCGGGCCCTTTATGTCCGGACATGCTGGCAATTGTGGTTTTCCAAGTGCTATGCAAAAGAGCTTAACAGCCGCCGCCCACCAGGTGAAGAAGCTGGAAGCCCTGGGAAGGCGGCAGCCATGCAAAAGAGCTTAAAGGCCGACGCCCCCAGGTGAAGACCCTGACTAATAAACTTTTTTTTTAAAGACAGTGTGGTGTTATTAAAGTAGAAGACGAAGACAAAGAAGAAGAACAACAACAACAAAAATAGGCTACATTTTACTTAAAATAAAAATAGACATTTATTTTTTAAATATATTTTGCTTGAAGTTGTCTTAATAAATAAATTCTCTCAAAAGGTGAAGAAATGACACATATTTAGGGAGACAAATATATTAGGAGAGTTTAGAACCATGCATTGTTTATTCTACACAAGAGAGTACCATGTGAGGCAGCCATTTTGGGTCCACTACATAGATTACACTGTGCAATAAGTAAAACATGGCAGTAAGGCATACAAAGGTAAAATGAAAAGCAACTAATAGGACACCTAGTTTGCAGCTTACACAGTAAGGAAAATGGTCTTACTCTATAATTGCTTTTAGATATATTTCTCCTTTATAACTATTTTAAAGTGAGCTGAGGGGAAAATAACAATACAGGGTCCAGTTACATTATAAAATAATAATAAAAAATTCTCTGACCAAAAAAAAAAAAATGTATAATAATTCTCCAACACTCCGAAGATGGTAAGCTCATACTGTGAATTGCAGAAAATATTTCTATGAACCCCACTTAATCACTGTTACACACTGGTTCTCACTGAGCGGAGGTTGAGATGAGAGGGGTGTTATTCGGCAGGATCACTGGAAGTGTTGTGGATCTCTGATAATCTCAGGTCTCTGAGGAGTTAAGTGAAAAACTACTGTCTCCTACTGTGATGCTCTAAGACATTGACAAGATGCCGCCGCATTTATGTGCAGGATTTAGGTCAGCAGCCATCTTGGTACAGGGAGTGAAGCCTTCCTGAAGGAACAGTATGGAATCTGCGCAGTAGCGCTCTCCCCTTTCAACACTTTTTTACATACAAATAGGATAATAATGATAAAACTCCCACATAGTCATCTAAATGGGATGTAGTCACCATATAAGCAGCTAGTTCCTCCTGTGGAATGCAACAACATCTAATGCAGCTACCAGTTAGCAAGCAACATCAGTGCACATGTGCAGACCAGTAGGGACCATATGGTAGCACTGATCCCAAGTTTTGAATGACCAGCTAAACTACAGGAATAATTTATTAAACTCAATAAAACAGGAGTTAAAGGGAATGTCTCATATCAGCACATCCCTAGGCATACAATGCTAGCAAACTCAATGTGATATTAGAATATTACTAGAGATGTGCACAGGACCATTTTTGCTGGATTTGGAATTGGCCCTGATTCGTCATCCGGCTTTGTATTTGGTGTTTGCCAAACTGCCGTGACTGGTTTTGGTTTTTTGTTTTCAAAAATTGACAAAGGAGAAAGAAATGCTCTGCGCACCAAAAATCACTTTGAATTGATTGATTGATTGATTAATTAAGTGCAGTCTAGCAAGGAGAATGATTGACTCAATGAAACTTGACCTTTTTTATAGTGAAAAATATTTTATAAAACAGTTAATGACACAAAACAAAGTAAATAAGACAAACAATACATATATATATATATAGCAGTATAAAAACCGGAGGTATTTCACCTCTTGCAAGTGTAAATAGAAACACTGTATCTAACTTTTATAAACGTGCTGTTTAAACAGCATACACTGTATCTAAAATGCAGATCGGATATCTTAAGTGAAAGAGGCTCTATACAAAGAGCAACAATCGATTCTAACACTGGCGTCCCAGTGTGGAATCAAATAAAAGGTCCACAGATGGCTCCACAATAAAATTATTAGTTACCCTCGTGCTGATTCCTGAGATGTAATGCAGAGTCCTGTATGCATTTGCACGGGGAGAATGTAAAGATTTGTAGTTGCTGCCACAATGGTAATTAAAGGACAGACTTGTTGGAATATTTATTCTCCGTAATAATAGCCGTCAGTTGACCATCAGATGATGACATGTAGGGAGTTTCCCAGCAAGGGACCTGATCCGTATGGCTATCGGTAACAACATGGAACGGCAAAACCGCTGATGGCTGGCGCCGCACTGGTCTCACAGCGGAGATCCGTCTATATCCAGCTTGTCGCAGCGGGATTCTGATGTAGAAGTGCCGTTAGCAGCTGGACTCCCTTTAACCTCACTGCGGAGGTATAATTACTGTAGGTCACTTGGCTTAGATGTGGACGGAACCGGAATAGCAGGACCGAGATGGTAGGAGCCCGTCTGTGGAGTAACTGATATCCACTGCACTGCACTCGTAGAAAGGGGCGTCAACGCGTTTCGTCTCCTAGCAACGGAGACTTCCTCAAGAATCGATTGTTGCTCTTTGTATAGAGCCTCTTTCACTTAAGATATCCGATCTGCATTTTAGATACAGTGTATGCTGTTTAAACAGCACGTTTATAAAAGTTAGATACAGTGTTTCTATTTACACTTGCAAGAGGTGAAATACCTCCGGTTTTTATACTGCTATATATATATATATATGTATTGTTTGTCTTATTTACTTTGTTTTGTGTCATTAACTGTTTTATAAAATATTTTTCACTATAAAAAAGGTCAAGTTTCATTGAGTCAATCATTCTCCTTGCTAGACTGCACTTAATTAATCAATCAATCAATTCAAAGTGATTTTTGGTGCGCAGAGCATTTCTTTCTCCTTTGTATTTCAATTAGTTGTTCAGCCTAACCAGCTGTTTTTGCTCAGCAGCCCTAGAGATCACAATTTTCACTGATTACCATCTGGTAAATTACTACCATACATTATTTTAGCGCCAGATATATATACAGTTTGAGATTTATCTCTAGCTGTAGGTATATATAAGTTTTCAAAAATTGACAAACAAAACTAATATCACATAATTTGGGCCTTTTTTTTTTGTTCCATGGGGGTGATTCAGACCTGATCCTAGATGTGCTAAATTTAGCACATTTATGATCAGATTCTCTGACATGCGGGGGGACGCCCAGCACAGGGCTAGTATGCCCCACATGTTAGGCGCCCGCATGAGACCCGCAGCCATTTTTGTGATAGCATCGACTGCGTGTGATGTCATGCAGCTGCTCCGACTACGCCCCCTGTTTCTCGGTTGCCGCCCCTGTTTTGAAGTCACGTCCCCGCAATACTCTATCTCCGTATTTGAAATGGAGCGCTGCCTCCCCACCCCCACCCCCGCGACCATCTCTGCCTCATAGACAAGCAGAAGCAATCGCATTCTCTGTGGGGCGCCGTAGAAAATGCAGGCGCATGCGCAGGATGGGCCCTGCGCAGGAGGCCGCATCCTCTTAGCAATTTTTACAGTTGGATCGCTTATTGCGATTGCGATCCAACCTGAATCAGGCTCTATTTGTAAAATATAAAATATACATCACAATATTAGATGCCACTAAGTGAGCAAAACTGCCGGCAAATGGCAGTAATAAAATTTTTCTCATATAATAATTTTAAATAATAAGTGAAATCACATTTCCCTTAGGTCAGTCATGTAAAAGACAAGGGCCTCAAACCATAAATAACCAGTCTTAGCCGGTCTGGTGGGGTGTGTGAGGTCATGCTGTGATGTCATAATGGAAACTGCCTATGTCAGGGCTATGCTGTTGCTGTCTCTTGCATATGCTTTCAGAGGCCTGGCACGGCATAGCACACTGGTAGAAGGTTAGTGACTGGACAAAGATAAGAGCAGCTTATTTTGAATCGTCGGCAGACGTTTAGCATGACTATTATAATATATGGCAATAGAACGACAATACAAGATACAGCGCCTGGGCGCTCACAGTGGAACACTTCCCTTGATGTCAAAGGTTGGAAGCGTCTTGAAATTTCTTTCTTCTGGTGCTGCTTCCTTAGTATTATTATAATATATGACTTACGACCTTGGGGATAGCATAGTATTGGATAAAAACAAAATCTCACACCTACTGGGACAGTGCCATTACTTAACATCCACAAGCGGCTGCAAATGGGCCATTGGAGATATATGAAGGGTGCTTTACTCTCTCTCTCTGCCTGCCTAAATCCCAGTGTGCCAGTGTTGCACGCTGATCCATTTTTATTAATATGTAGAGATGTAAGAGAATTAAATTGTGCTTTAATCATTACTTTTGGTTTTATCCAATACTATATACAGATGTAGACATGTTGATCATGGCTACATCTGAGGGAAACGTGCACCCTCGGCGCAGCTATGCGCACCTGTGCCTAGCCATGTCGAGTTGCGGCATTTGCCGCCCCCATCCATGTGAATGGGGCACACACATGTCTTAGACGTCTAGACATATGCAGTGCGGTCGCGACTATCAAGGCGCAATCGCCTTAAGATGTAGCCACAACGAGAATGGCTACATTTGTACAGTTGTAATTCCTGTTAGCGTCAGAAATGAATGCTATGGTGGATATGACTGTACCCATCCCCCCCCCCCTTCACTCCCACTCATGGTTGGACTGGCCCATAGGGGTACAGGGAAAACCACCGGTGGGCCCTACTGCCTGGGGGCCCACCTCCTCGTCTATGGATCAGGTCCCGTCTGTGCACTTGAATTGTACATTATACATATTATCTACAGTGCATTGCAGTTATTAATCTGGTACATTATCATGGATGCACTAGCAGTATTTACTATATATATTATCATGGGCCCTATACCATGTTAGCCAAGCCTCTGTGGCAGCAGGCCACACCCCTAAGCATGGGCCTTTACCTCTGCATTCCCCCGGTGGGCTCTCCATGCCCCACTCATTTCTTGCTCTCTTTTTTCACTCTTTCACCATTGACATATAGGTGCGTTTTTCACCTGCCGGGTAAATAGGTCAAAATATCAGATTTGAGGTGACAGATGGTTAGACTTGGTTAGGCAAGGTTAGTTGGTGGGCGGGTGGTCTGGGCAAACCAGGGACGTGCAGTCAGGGAAGGCAGGGGAGGCAGTGCCTCCCCTGTCATTAATGATTAAAATAATATAAAGAAGATACTTATGACACATACTGTATTCTGTGTCATAAGTATCTCCTTTATATTAATCTAATCATTATCCCTGTGTAAATGTGTTTGGGAGGCACCGATCGTGGTGCCTCCCATTGCGAATGGGGAAGGGTGTGGGAGCGGGGAGCGGGTGGGCGGGGGTGGGCGGGGCCTAGCCATGGGCATTAAAAGTCCATTTAAAATGCATGGGAAAGCGGCACCATTAGAGGTGCTGCTTTCATAAGGGATATGCTTTCAACCCATGAAAGCACACCCCTGTCAGTGAGGCCACAGTGATTGGCCAGAGGATCCATCACTGGATCCGCTGCCATCACTGTATGGGTGTGCGGAGGTGCGGGCATTGGTAGCAGTGCGAGTAGTAGTGGCACTGCCATTCTGCAGAGTTTGGCAGCGGAGCGGTAGAAATTTCAAAAATGGCACCTCAGTGTAATTTTTGAAATTCAAGATGGCAACCACGAGCCAATCACGGCTTGCTGCGTCATCACCCCGGCCCCTCCGGCTGACTTATATAAGTCAGCGCGAGGCATCGGCGTCAGTCCAACGGCGGAAGAGCTCCTGAAGAAAGAAGACGCTGGAAGTCCTCGATGGGCGGCAGCCATGCAAACGAGCTTAAAGGCCGCCGCCCCCAGGTGAAGACCCTGAATAATAAACTCTTTTTTAAAGACGGTGTGGTGTTTTTATTTTAATATTTTCTTTACAGGTGGACTACAGGTGCCAGCGGGCCCTTTATGTCTGGACATGCTGGCACTTGTGGTTCTCCAAGTGCTATGCAAAAGAGCTTAACAGCCGCCGCCCACCAGGTGAAGATGCTGGAAGCCCTGGGAAGGCGGCAGTCATGCAAAAGAGCTTAAAGGCCGCTGCCTCCCAGGTGAAGACGCCGGAAGCACTCGGGAGGCGGCGGCCCCCCAGGTGAAGACGCCGGAAGCCCTGGGGAGGCGGCAGCTATGCAAAAGAGCTTAAAGGCCGCTGCCTCTCAGGTGAAGACGCAGGAAGCCCTGGGGAGGCGCCGGCCCCCCAGGTGAAGGCGTCGGAAGCCCTGGAGAGGCGGCGGCCATGCATAAAAGCTTAAAGGCCGCCGCCCCCAGGTGAAGACCCTGACTAATAAACTTTTTTTAAAGACGGAGTGGTGTTTTTATTTTAATATTTTCTTTACAGGTGGACTACAGGTGCCAGTGGGCCCTTTATGTCCGGACATGCTGGCACTTGTGGTTCTCCAAGTGCTATGCAAAAAAGCTTAACAGCCACCGTCCACCAGGTGAAGACGCTGGAAGCCCTGTGAAGGCAGCAGCCATGCAAAAGAGCTTAAAGGCCGGTGCCTCCCAGGTGAAGACGCCGGAGAAAGACGACGGAAGCCCTGGAGAGGCGGCGGCCATGCAAAAGAGCTTAAATGCCGCCGCCCCCAGGTGAAGACCCTGACTAATAAACTTTTTTTTAAAGACGGTGTGGTGTTTTTATTTTAATATTTTCTTTACAGGTGCCAGCGGGCCCTTTATGTCCGGACATGCTGGCAATTGTGGTTTTCCAAGTGCTATGCAAAAGAGCTTAACAGCCGCCGCCCACCAGGTGAAGAAGCTGGAAGCCCTGGGAAGGCGGCAGCCATGCAAAAGAGCTTAAAGGCCGCCGCCCCCAGGTGAAGACCCTGACTAATAAACTTTTTTTTTAAAGACGGTGTGGTGTTTTTAAAGTAGAAGACCAAGACAAAGAAGAAGAAGAACAACAACAAAAATAGGCTACATTTTACTTAAAATAAAAATAGACATTTATTTTTTAAATATATTTTGCTTGAAGTTGTCTTAATAAATAAATTCTCTCAAAAGGTGAAGAAATGACACATATTTAGGGAGACAAATATATTAGGAGAGTTTAGAACCATGCATTGTTTATTCTACACAAGAGAGTACCATGTGAGGCAGCCATTTTGGGTCCACTACATAGATTACACTGTGCAATAAGTAAAACATGGCAGTAAGGCATACAAAGGTAAAATGAAAAGCAACTAATAGGACACCTAGTTTGCAGCTTACACAGTAAGGAAAATGGTCTTACTCTATAATTGCTTTTAGATATCTTTCTCCTTTATAACTATTTTAAAGTGAGCTGAGGGGAAAATAACAATACAGGGTCCAGTTACATTATAAGATAATAAAAAAAAATTCTCTGACCAAAAAATAAAAAATAAAAATGTATAATAATTCTCCAACACTCCGAAGATGGTAAGCTCATACTGTGAATTGCAGAAAATATTTCTATGAACCCCACTTAATCACTGTTACACACTGGTTCTCACTGAGCGGAGGTTGAGATGAGAGGGGTGTTATTCGGCAGGATCACTGGAAGTGTTGTGGATCTCTGATAATCTCAGGTCTCTGAGGAGTTAAGTGAAAAACTACTGTCTCCCACTGTGATGCTCTAAGACATTGACAAGATGCCGCCGCATTTATGTGCAGGATTTAGGTCAGCAGCCATCTTGGTACAGGGAGTGAAGCCTTCCTGAAGGAACAGTATGGAATCTGCGCAGTAGCGCTCTCCCCTTTCAACACTTTTTACATACAAATAGGATAATAATGATAAAACTCCCACATAGTCATCTAAATGGGATGTAGTCACCATATAAGCAGCTAGTTCCTCCTGTGGAATGCAACAACATCTAATGCAGCTACCAGTTAGCAAGCAACATCAGTGCACATGTGCAGACCAGTAGGGACCATATGGTAGCACTGATCCCAAGTTTTGAATGACCAGCTAAACTACAGGAATAATTTATTAAACTCAATAAAACAGGAGTTAAAGGGAACGTCTCATATCAGCACATCCCTAGGCATACAATGCTAGCAAACTCAATGTGATATTAGAATATTACTAGAGATGTGCACATGACCATTTTTGCTGGATTTGGAATTGGCCCTGATTCGTCATCCGGCTTTGTATTTGGTTTTTGCCAAACTGCCGTGACTGGTTTTGTTTTTTTGTTTTCAAAAATTGACAAACAAAACTAAAATTACATAATTTGGGCCTTTTTTTTGTTCCATGACCTGATCCTAGATGTGCTAAATTTAGCACATTTATGATCAGACTCTCTGACATGCGGGGGGACGCTCAGCACAGGGCTAGTATGCCCCACATGTTAGGAGTCCGCATGAGACCCGCAGCCATTTTTGTGATAGCATCGGCTGCGTGTGATGTCATGCAGCTGCTCCGACTACGCCCCCTGTTTCTCCGTTGCCGCCCCTGTTTTGAAGTCTCGTCCCCGCAATACTCTATCTCCGTATTTGAAATGGAGCGCTGCCTCCCCTCCCCCACCCCCGCGACCATCTCTGCCTCATAGACAGGCAGAAGCAATCGCATTCTCTGTGGGGCACCGTAGAAAATGCAGGCGCATGCGCAGGATGGGCCCTGCGCAGGATCCCGCATCCTCTTAGCAATTTTTACTGTTGGATCGCTTATTGCGATTGCGATCCAACCTGAATCAGGCTCTATTTGTAAAATATAAAATATACATCACAATATTAGATGCCACTAAGTGAGCAAAACTGCCGGCAAATGGCAGTAATAAAATTTTTCTCATATAATAATTTTAAATAATAAGTGAAATCACATTTCCCTTAGGTCAGTCATGTAAAAGACAAGGGCCTCAAACCATAAATAACCAGTCTTAGCCGGTCTGGTGGGGTGTGTGAGGTCATGCTGGGATGTCATAATGGAAACTGCCTATGTCAGGGCTATGCTGTTGCTGTCTCTTGCATATGCTTTCAGAGGCCTGGCACGGCATAGCACACTGGTAGAAGGTTAGTGACTGGACAAAGATAAGAGCAGCTTATTTTGAATCGTCGGCAGACGTTTAGCATGACTATTATAATATATGACTTACGACCTTGGGGACAGCATAGTATTGGATAAAAACAAAATCTCACACCTACTGGGACAGTGCCATTACTTAACATCCACAAGCGGCTGCAAATGGGCCATTGGAGATATATGAAGGGTGCTTTACTCTCTCTCTCTGCCTGCCTAAATCCCAGTGTGCCAGTGTTGCACGCTGATCCATTTTTATTAATATGTAAAGATGTAAGAGAATTAAATTGTGCTTTAATCATTACTTTTGGTTTTATCCAATACTATATAAAGATGTAGCCATGTTGATCATGGCTACATCTGAGGGAAACGTGCACCCTCGACGCAGCTATGCGCACCTGTGACTAGCCATGTCGAGTTGCGGCATTTGCCGCCCCCATCCATGTGAATGGGGCACACACATGTCTTAGACGTCCAGACATATGCAGTGCGGTCGCGACTAACAAGGCGCAATCGCCTTAAGATGTAGCCACAACGAGAATGGCTACATTTGTACAGTTGTAATTCCTGTTAGCGTCAGAAATGAATGCTATGGTGGTTATGACTGTCCCCATCCCCCCCCCCTCACTCCCACTCAGGGTTGGACTGGCCCATAGGGGTACAGGGAAAACCACCGGTGGGCCCTACTGCCTGGGGGCCCACCTCCTCGTCTATGGATCAGGTCCCGTCTGTGCACTTGAATTGTACATTATACATATTATCTACACTGCATTGCAGTTATTAATCTGGTACATTATCATGCATGCACTAGCAGTATTTACTATATATATTTATCATGGACCCTATACCATGTTAGCCAAGCCTCTGTGGCAGCAGGCCACACCCCTAAGCATGGGCCTTTACCTCTGCATTCCCCCGGTGGGCTCTCCATGCCCCACTCATTTCTTGCTCTCTTTTTTCACTCTTTCACCATTGACATATAGGTGCGTTTTTCTCCTGCCGGGTAAATAGGTCAAAATATCAGATTTGAGGTGACAGATGGGTAGACTGGGTTAGGCAAGGATAGTTGGTGGGCGGGTGGTCTGGGAAAACCAGGGACGTGCAGTCAGGGAAGGCAGGGGAGGCAGTGCCTCCCCTGTCATTAATGATTAAAATAATATAAAGAAGATACTTATGACACATACTGTATTCTGTGTCATAAGTATCTCGTTTATATTAATCTAATCATTATCCCTGTGTAAATGTGTTTGGGAGGCACCGATCGTGGTGCCTCCCATTGTGAATGGGGAAGGGTGTGGGAGCGGGGAACGGGGGGCGGGGGTGGGCAGGGCCTAGCCATGGGCATTAAAAGTCCATTGGAAATGCATGGGAAAGCGGCACCATTAGAGGTGCTGCTTTCATAAGGGATATGCTTTCAACCCATGAAAGCACACCCCTGTCAGTGAGGCCACAGTGATTGGCCAGAGGATCCGTCACTGGATCTGCTGCCATCACTGTATGGGTGTGCGGAGGTGCGGGCATTGGTAGCAGTGCGAGTAGTAGTGGCACTGCCATTCTGCAGAGTTTGGCAGCGGAGCGGTACAAATTTCAAAAATGGCACCTCAGTGTAATTTTTGCAATTCAAGATGGCAACCACGAGCCAATCACGGCTTGCTGCGTCATCACCCCGGCCCCTCCGGCTGACTTATATAAGTCAGCGCGAGGCATCGGCGTCAGTCCAACGGCGGAAGAGCTCCTGAAGAAAGAAGACGCTGGAAGTCCTCGATGGGCGGCAGCCATGCAAACGAGCTTATAGGCCGCCGCCCCCAGGTGAAGACCCTGAATAATAAACTCTTTTTTAAAGACGGTGTGGTGTTTTTATTTTAATATTTTCTTTACAGGTGGACTACAGGTGCCAGCGGGCCCTTTATGTCCGGACATGCTAGCACTTGTGGTTCTCCAAGTGCTATGCAAAAGAGCTTAACAGCCGCCGCCCACCAGGTGAAGATGCTGGAAGCCCTGGGAAGGCGGCAGTCATGCAAAAGAGCTTAAAGGCCGCTGCCTCCCAGGTGAAGACGCCGGAAGCACTCGGGAGGCGGCGCCCCCCCAGGTGAAGACGCCGGAAGCCCTGGGGAGGCGGCAGCTATGCAAAAGAGCTTAAAGGCCGCTGCCTCTCAGGTGAAGACGCAGGAAGCCCTGGGGAGGCGCCGGCCCCCCAGGTGAAGTCGTCAGAAGCCATGGAGAGGCGGCGGCCATGCATAAAAGCTTAAAGGCCGCCGCCCCCAGGTGAAGACCTTGACCAATAAACTTTTTTTTAAAGACGGAGTGGTGTTTTTATTTTAATATTTTCTTTACAGGTGGACTACAGGTGCCAGTGGGCCCTTTATGTCCGGACATGCTGGCACTTGTGGTTCTCCAAGTGCTATGCAAAAAAGCTTAACAGCCACCGTCCACCAGGTGAAGATGCTGGAAGCCCTGTGAAGGCGGCAGCCATGCAAAAGAGCTTAAAGGCCGGTGCCTCCCAGGTGAAGACGCCGGAGAAAGACGACGGAAGCCCTGGGGAGGCGGCGGCCCCCCAGGTGAAGACTGCGGAAGCCCTCGAGAGGCGGCGGCCATGCAAAAGAGCTTAAATGCCGCCGCCCCCAGGTGAAGACCCTGACTAATAAACTTTTTTTTAAAGACGGTGTGGTGTTTTTATTTTAATATTTTCTTTACAGGTGCCAGCGGGCCCTTTATGTCCGGACATGCTGGCAATTGTGGTTTTCCAAGTGCTATGCAAAAGAGCTTAACAGCCGCCGCCCACCAGGTGAAGAAGCTGGAAGCCCTGGGAAGGCGGCAGCCATGCAAAAGAGCTTAAAGGCCGCCGCCCCCAGGTGAAGACCCTGACTAATAAACTTTTTTTTTAAAGACGGTGTGGTGTTTTTAAAGTAGAAGACCAAGACAAAGAAGAAGAAGAACAACAAAAATAGGCTACATTTTACTTAAAATAAAAATAGACATTTATTTTTTAAATATATTTTGCTTGAAGTTGTCTTAATAAATAAATTCTCTCAAAAGGTAAAGAAATGACACATATTTAGGGAGACAAATATATTAGGAGAGTTTAGAACCATGCATTGTTTATTCTACACAAGAGAGTACCATGTGAGGCAGCCATTTTGGGTCCACTACATAGATTACACTGTGCAATAAGTAAAACATGGCAGTAAGGCATACAAAGGTAAAATGAAAAGCAACTAATAGGACACCTAGTTTGCAGCTTACACAGTAAGGAAAATGGTCTTACTCTATAATTGCTTTTAGATATCTTTCTCCTTTATAACTATTTTAAAGTGAGCTAAGGGGAAAATAACAATACAGGGTCCAGTTACATTATAAAATAATAAAAAAAAATTCTCTGACCAAAAAATAAAAAATAAAAATGTATAATAATTCTCCAACACTCCGAAGATGGTAAGCTCATACTGTGAATTGCAGAAAATATTTCTATGAACCCCAATTAATCACTGTTACACACTGGTTCTCACTGAGCGGAGGTTGAGATGAGAGGGGTGTTATTCGGCAGGACCACTGGAAGTGTTGTGGATCTCTGATAATCCCAGGTCTCTGAGGAGTTAAGTGAAAAGCTACTGTCTCCCACTGTGATGCTCTAAGACATTGACAAGATGCCGCCGCATTTATGTGCAGGATTTAGGTCAGCAGCCATCTTGGTACAGGGAGTGAAGCCTTCCTGAAGGAACAGTATGGAATCTGCGCAGTAGCGCTCTCCCCTTTCAACACTTTTTACATACAAATAGGATAATAATGATAAAACTCCCACATAGTCATCTAAATGGGATGTAGTCATCATATAAGCAGCTAGTTCCTCCTGTGGAATGCAACAACATCTAATGCAGCTACCAGTTAGCAAGCAACATCAGTGCACATGTGCAGACCAGTAGGGACCATATGGTAGCACTGATCCCAAGTTTTGAATGACCAGCTAAACTACAGGAATAATTTATTAAACTCAATAAAACAGGAGTTAAAGGGAACGTCTCATATCAGCACATCCCTAGGCATACAATGCTAGCAAACTCAATGTGATATTAGAATATTACTAGAGATGTGTACATGACCATTTTTGCTGGATTTGGAATTGGCCCTGATTCGTCATCAGGCTTTGTATTTGGTTTTTGCCAAACTGCCGTGACTGGTTTGGTTTTTTTGTTTTCAAAAATTGACAAACAAAACTGAAATCACATAATTTGGGCCTTTTTTTTGTTCCATGGGGGTGATTCAGACCTGATCCTAGATGTGCTAAATTTAGCACATTTATGATCAGATTCTCTGACATGCGGGGGGACGCCCAGCACAGGGCTAGTAAGCCCCACATGTTAGGCGCCCGCATGAGACCCGCAGCCATTTTTGTGATAGCATCGGCTGCGTGTGATGTCATGCAGCTGCTCCGACTACGCCCCCTGTTTCTCCGTTGCCGCCCCTGTTTTGAAGTCTCGTCCCCGCAATACTCTATCTCCGTATTTGAAATGGAGCGCTGCCTCCCCACCCCCACCCCACGCGACCATCTCTGCCTCATAGACAGGCAGAAGCAATCGCATTCTCTGTGGGGCGCCGTAGAAAATGCAGGCGCATGTGCAGGATGGGCCCTGCGCAGGATCCCGCATCCTCTTAGCAATTTTTACCGTTGGATCGCTTATTGCGATTGCGATCCAACCTGAATCAGGCTCTATTTGTAAAATATAAAATATACATCACAATATTAGATGCCACTAAGTGAGCAAAACTGCCGGCAAATGGCAGTAATAAAATTTTTCTCATATAATAATTTTAAATAATAAGTGAAATCACATTTCCCTTAGGTCAGTCATGTAAAAGACAAGGGCCTCAAACCATAAATAACCAGTCTTAGCCGGTCTGGTGGGGTGTGTGAGGTCATGCTGTGATGTCATAATGGAAACTGCCTATGTCAGGGCTATGCTGTTGCTGTCTCTTGCATATGCTTTCAGAGGCCTGGCACGGCATAGCACACTGGTAGAAGGTTAGTGACTGGACAAAGATAAGAGCAGCTTATTTTGAATCGTCGGCAGACGTTTAGCATGACTATTATAATATATGACTTACGACCTTGGGGATAGCATAGTATTGGATAAAAACAAAATCTCACACCTACTGGGACAGTGCCATTACTTAACATCCACAAGCGGCTGCAAATGGGCCATTGAAGATATATCAAGGGTGCTTTACTCTCTCTCTCTGCCTGCCTAAATCCCAGTGTGCCAGTGTTGCACGCTGATCCATTTTTATTAATATGAAGAGATGTAAGAGAATTAAATTGTGCTTTAATCATTACTTTTGGTTTTATCCAATACTATATACAGATGTAGCCATGTTGATCATGGCTGCATCTGAGGGAAACGTGCACCCTCGACGCAGCTATGCGCACCTGTGCCTAGCCATGTCGAGTTGCGGCATTTGCAGCCCCCATCCATGTGAATGGGGCACACACATGTCTTAGACGTCCAGACATATGCAGTGCGGTCGCGACTAACAAGGCGCAATCGCCTTAAGATGTAGCCACAACGAGAATGGCTACATTTGTACAGTTGTAATTCCTGTTAGCATCAGAAATGAATGCTATGGTGGTTATGACTGTACCCATCCCCCCCCCTCACTCCCACTCAGGGTTGGACTAGCCCATAGGGGTACAGGGAAAACCACCGGTGGGCCCTACTGCCTGGGGGCCCACCTCCTCGTCTATGGATCAGGTCCCGTCTGTGCACTTGAATTGTACATTATACATATTATCTACAGTGCATTGCAGTTAATAATCTGGTACATTATCATGCATGCACTAGCAGTATTTACTATATATGTTTATCATGGGCCCTATACCATGTTAGCCAAGCCTCTGTGGCAGCAGGCCACACCCCTAAGCATGGGCCTTTACCTCTGCATTCCCCCGGTGGTCTCTCCATGCCCCACTCATTTCTTGCTCTCTCTTTTCACTCTTTCACCATTGACATATAGGTGCGTTTTTCTCCTGCCGGGTAAATAGGTCAAAATATCAGATTTGAGGTGACAGATGGGTAGACTGGGTTAGGCAAGGTTAGTTGGTGGGCGGGTGGTCTGGGCAAACCAGGGACGTGCAGTCAGGGAAGGCAGGAGAGGCAGTGCCTCCCCTGTCATTAATGATTAAAATAATATAAAGAAGATACTTATGACACATACTGTATTCTGTGTCATAAGTATCTCCTTTATATTAATCTAATCATTATCCCTGTGTAAATGTGTTTGGGAGGCACCGATCGTGGTGCCTCCCATTGTGAATGGGGAAGGGTGTGGGAGCGGGGAGCGGGGGTGGGCGGGGCCTAGCCATGGGCATTAAAAGTCCATTGGAAATGCATGGGAAAGCGGCACCATTAGAGGTGCTGCTTTCATAAGGGATATGCTTTCAACCCATGAAAGCACACCCCTGTCAGTGAGGCCACAGTGATTGGCCAGAGGATCCGTCACTGGATCGGCTGCCATCACTGTATGGGTGTGCGGAGGTGCGGGCATTGGTAGCAGTGCGAGTAGTAGTGGCACTGCCATTCTGCAGAGTTTGGCAGCGGAGCGGTACCAATTTAAAAAATGGCACCTCAGTGTAATTTTTGAAATTCAAGATGGCAACCACGAGCCAATCACGGCTTGCTACGTCATCACCCCGGCCCCTCCGGCTGACTTATATAAGTCAGCGCGAGGCATCGGCGTCAGTCCAACGGTGGAAGAGCTCCTGAAGAAAGAAGACGCTGGAAGTCCTCGATGGGCGGCAGCCATGCAAACGAGCTTAAAGGCCGCCGCCCCTAGGTGAAGACCCTGAATAATAAACTCTTTTTTAAAGACGGTGTGGTGTTTTTATTTTAATATTTTCTTTACAGGTGGACTACAGGTGCCAGCGGGCCCTTTATGTCCGGACATGCTGGCACTTGTGTTTCTCCAAGTGCTATGCAAAAGAGCTTAACAGCCGCCGCCCACCAGGTGAAGATGCTGGAAGCCCTGGGAAGGCGGCAGTCATGCAAAAGAGCTAAAAGGCCGCTGCCTCCCAGGTGAAGACGCCGGAAGCACTCGGGAGGCGGCAGCCCCCAGGTGAAGACGCCGGAAGCCCTGGGGAGGCGGCAGCTATGCAAAAGAGCTTAAAGGCCGCTGCCTCTCAGGTGAAGACGCAGGAACCCCTGGGGAGGCGCCGGCCCCCCAAGTGAAGGCGTCGGAAGCCCTGGAGAGGCGGCGGCCATGCATAAAAGCTTAAAGGCCGCCGCCCCCAGGTGAAGACCTTGACTAATAAACTTTTTTTTAAAGACGGAGTGGTGTTTTTATTTTAATATTTTCTTTACAGGTGGACTACAGGTGCCAGTGGGCCCTTTATGTCCGGACATGCTGGCACTTGTGGTTCTCCAAGTGCTATGCAAAAAAGCTTAACAGCCACCGTCCACCAGGTGAAGACGCTGGAAGCCCTGTGAAGGCGGCAGCCATGCAAAAGAGCTTAAGAAGAGAGTATTGACTGCATAGGAGAGGAAAGGGTTAAACATCTGGGGAGGGGTGGACCTAGCTGTAAGGAAAGTACAGCCTTCTTTAAGGGGAGGGCTTGATATATATAGGGAAGGTGAAGCCATTTTAAGTCTCTTGGTGATTCGGTTAGGTGAGTGCTGCAGTGCAAGCAAAACTTTGTTTTATTAGGGGATTCTTGCTGTGCAAGTTACAGTTACAGTTCAGTGAAGTGTCTGGAGTCAGTGTCTCGGCACATGAGTCATGACTCATCTGTAGTGGAATGTGTTGCAGAGACTGCACATGAATCAGTGAGTTGCCAGGGCTGGAGGATCAGTGCTGGACTCATGGAGTTATTCAGCTGCAGTGATTGTACAGTGTATCTGGGGGAGGCAGCTGCTTATGCCCTGATAATAATATATTAACATAGATTTACTGTTATGTTGATATATTATTAATAACCACTTATTGCATACTAGTTAGAATATGACATTACTTCTGGCTGAGGAGAGAAAGCTTAACAGCCATGAAACACATCATTCATTCTGTAACTAAACCAAATAAAAACGTTTTTTTTAATCTTGCATACTTTGCTGATTGGATGATTTTAGGTGGGCTTGGATTTATTATATCATCCACTATCTAGCCTCCAGGGAGTTTTCCACCCACAATCACACTGAGCAGGATCAGTGAGCACTGAGCCGAGAGCCCTGTACCACAGGGGCTCCACCTCCTGCTGCATGAATCAGCTCCATCCACTGAGTCACTGAGTCTACACAGTGTACAACTGTCTCACTCACTGGCAGACTCAGGATGAATCATGATTCATGACATGGATCAGGCACAGCAGCAGAGCACTCACTGACTGGTGAGTCGTGACTGCTCCCTCCCCCCTCCCACTGGGTGTCACCTGGTATAGCCTCTGGCCAATCACAGCTAAAGACAGCAGAACACACTGACTGAAGGACACAGGACACAGAGTTTCCTCCCTCTGTCTGAGAGAAGCTGCTGCTGCTGCTGTCTCGACTCATGAAACAGTGAGTGACTCGAATCATTCACACTTCCTGATGATTCCAGCTACTGTGTTGAGACAGAGTCAGTAGCCATCTCTATTGTCAGCCCCCTGCATTTAGGTCACACATCAGTGCTCTGGCTGCCACTCGCCCACGACGGTCCGCCGGGACCCCAGCCCGTTACCGCTCATCTGGCGGTGGGGGCTGGTTCCGGGGGCGAGCTGGCTAGGGCCTCCTAGAGGGATCTGGCGGAAGCCGGGCCGGCTGTGACTGGCGGGAGCGGCCGACGAGGAGGATCAGAGAGGGAGTCAGGCCGCACGGAGGTGGGCGGGCAGCAGCCCTTGCCTCCAGGCATGGCCGGGGAAGCCCCAGTGCCGGGTGCCCGCGGGAGCGCGCCGCACTGGGCGCTCATCCAGGGACCGGAGACTGAGTTCGATGCCCAGCTCTTCCCCCTTGCCGGGGCCGGCTAGTGGTTCCAGGCGGGGGGAGGGCACTGGGCGGGGGACGGTGGCCAGCTGAGCGAGGCCTGTTGCAGGGCCTCGCACGACGTCATCCCCAAACGCTTCGGCTGAGAGAGCACGGACCGGAAGCGGTGGGACGCGCGCGCGCCCACGCGCGGCTCCGGCGGTGCCGCTCGCGCACGTGTGCGCGCAGCGGCGCCGCTTTCCTCCTTGTCTCCTCAGCCCTCTCCCCCGCAGCCGGAACACGGTGTGGAGCGGGGAGGGAGGGGGAGAGGCAGTGATCAACCAGGTTAAGCTAATGGGGCTCTTAATGCAGGAGCCCAGACAAGAGGCCTTGTGGTGACAGAGAGCAGTGGGGCGCGCGCCCGAGGTGCGCGCGCGCCCACGCTCGCCTTTGGCGCCGCTAGCCGCGCACGTGTGTGCGCAGCAGCGCCGCCGGCCCTGCTGTCTCCCCTGCTATCTCCCAGGCAGCCGGAATCCGGCGGGAGCCGGGGATAGAGGGGAGACAGGGCAATTATGATCACTGGCAGGGCAGTGCGATACCAAGGAGAAGGGGTGCGGCAGCAAGAGGTCACGGGGTGCGTGCACAGGAGGTGCGCGAGCCCGTGTCCACTGCAAGCGGAGCGGTGCGCACGCGCTCTGCTGCGCCGCGGGGTTCCCGGTCTTTTCAGATCACTCCCCCGGGGCCGGAATCTAGCGGCCTGCGGGGGAGGAGGGGGGACAGGGAATGGGTTAGTGGCCGCGGGGCTGCTGCACGCGCCGCAGGAACTCGCGGCGGTCACCCCCCCCCCTCTGCGGCATCGGATAGTTCCGATACACGGGAAGAGGGGACAAATTCAGAGGCAAGGGCAGTGCGGGCGCCGACAGCGGTGCCTCCGCTTTCCCGCAAGGGCAGCGTGCGTCGGATGCCCGGCACACGCATGTCGGGCGGCGAGCGCGTGGTCGCACGCGGGCCCCGGCGAAGGACCCAGGACCGCGCTTTGGGGCAGTCACGACCCCTCCGGAGCGCTGGCTCGGCCCTGGCCACAGCGGTGAAGGTGTTAGGGCCGCTAGCCGCGGCTGCCTCCCCTAGAACGGCTGTTCGTTCCGGCGGGCTATGGCGGCGCAGCGGGTGGCACGCGCCTGCCGTGAGCTCGGGACGGCCGCCGCAGAATTACAACAGGGTCCAGGGCAGGACGCGGGGGAGCTCACGGCCGCAACGCCCCCAGCACGGAGGCCGCGGCATGTGCCGCGAGTACTGGAGGGGTCCTCCGCTTCTTCCTCTTTTTCAAGGGAGCTCGGGGATGAGGCGATGGCAGATTTCGAGGAGGAAGGCAACGATTGGGACGCGCCGGAAGATTCCATGTCGGGGGAGTCGGCGGCATCAGGTAAGGTGGTGCAGTCGGTATTCGGGTTCCTCCACGAGCTTTAGTTCGCGTAGTTCTTCCTCTTCCTCCTCTTCATATTCAATGTCGTCACAGGCGTCCGAAGTCAGTAGCACAAATAGGGCAAAGAAGCGGGCAACTAAATTCGCCAAGAGGGCAGCGGAAAAGGCGCAAGCGGCTTAGCGAGGAAGCGCGTAGGGCCAAGAAGCTCGCAATTTGCCCGGTGTCGTGCGATTCGTCTATACTGCTGTACTGCGGGGGCTGCGAGATAGCTGCCGCAAGAAGATTTGGAGGGGGGACTTCGTGGACGTGTTCGTATTGACGAAGGTCGCGAAGAAAGAGTATAAGGTGGCGGCGCAAAGAAGGGCATCGGGGCTGAGGCATTCCGTACCTTCGATAATTGCCTGGCCGGGTTCTGGGTCTTCGCGGCATCTTACCTGGAGGACAGGCCAGCAGAGCACACGAATATAATAAGGTACCTGCATCTCATACATGACATGCAGCGCACGTCTTCGGGATCGGAGTGGCGCAGGTACGATCAGGAATTCAGGGAACAACAGGAAGGTTTGCAGGTCATGGACTTCGGGTTCAAGGACGTTGAGGTTGGGCTCAAGGTCACCCGGGCTTCGCTACAGGCGGAGGAGCCCCGGAAGCCGGGGGCGGACGGGCACCACGCAGGGTCGTCCTCCCAGGGGTTCGGCGCGGACGGCGGATTGGCCAAGTCAGGTAGGTCGGCAGTCCGCGCAGGGGGGCGTGCCACCACAAAAGGAAAATGTTTCGCGTTTAACAACGCGGTGTGTTCCTTCGGGGGATGACTTGGTCATCTCTCCAGTGGGGGTGGTTCCTAAGAAGGCTCCAGGCGCCTTCCGGCTCATTTGAGTTCGCTTTTAGGTGTGTACTGCCGGAAGCTGTGAAGGGCGACTGCGGGGTGTGCCAGAACGCACCATTTCGTGCGTTTGTCCTCAGAGATTAAGAGGGATTTGGCAATATGGGCCTCGTTCCTCGAGGACTTCAACGGGGTGTGTATATGGCAGGCCCCAATGGCGGACAGCGCTAGGTTGCAGCTGTTCACCGACGCAGCGGGCGCCTCTGGATTCGGTTGCCATCTGGAGGGATCTTGTTGCGCGTGGCCGGCAGAATGGCATCGCGGGGGTTTCACGAAGGACCTTTTGCTTCTGGAGTTTTTCCCATTATGGTGGCGTTGGAGGTCTGGGGCGATCGGCTGGCTAATCGCAGCATTTTGTTTAGATGCGATTATCTGGGCGTGGTGCATGCGATTAATAACCAAAGGGCAAATTCGTTGGTGGTTATGCGGGTGCTAGGGCAATTGCTTTTGACATGCTTGCGTAGGAACCTGTGGTTCCGCGCGCAACATGCGCCCGGTTTGGAGAATGGTATTGTCGACGCTTTGTCGCGAGGACAGTGGGAGAGGTGTTGGTTGTTGGCACCTGAGGCCAACGAGCAAGGATTTCACTGTCCCGGTTAGGTTTGGCAGGTGATCGGGCCGGACTGGAGGGTATAGCGTTGCGGTCAGTCGCGCCAGCCACGCTCAAGGCTTACGGACATGCTTGGAATGAGTGGGACGAGTTTGTCCAAGGTCGTCAGCAACAAGGTAAGAGCAGGCATCGGCTGATGCTTTCTTTTATGTGGCAGCTTTACGTCTCTGGTAGGTCACGAGCAGTGGTTTCGCGGTATTTGGCAGGCATCTCATTTTTCTGCAAGCAGCGAGGCGTCCCTGACGTAACAAAAAGCGAGGTTCTGCGGAAGGCAATGAAAGGATGGGCGCGAGTCGCGCCGTCGCCACCGGATAGGAGGCGGCCCATCGATGCGGCGTTGTTGCCGGCCGTCATCGAGGCAGTAGGGCGAGTCGCGTCGTCCAGGTTTGAGACGCTTTTGTTTAGTTTGGCGTTCTCAATGGCTTACCACGGGGCCTTTCGAGTTTCTGAGTTGGTAGCGCCTTCCAAGAGAGCAGATTCGCGCATGCTGGTCGGAGACGTAGTAGTGGGTGAGAGGTCCTTGCTGTGCAGGTTGCGACGCTCCAAGACGGATCAAGGGGGGAGAGGGCGCTGGGTTACAATGGTTCCAGCGCTGGAGGAGAGCGTTTGCCCGGTGGGGCTGGCAAGGCAATACGTGGTGGTGCGACCCGTTAAGGAGGGGTCTTGGCTGTTGCATTATGATGGGCTGCCAGTCACGAAATACCAGTTTCGATGGATGCTGAGTCGCTGTTTGGCGGGCTTGGGCCTCCCACCCACTGTTTTTGGTACCCATTCCTTTCGCATAGGCGCAGCGACGTTGGCTGCTGCGGCGGGTTGCTCCAGAACTGAAATACAGGCGGTGGGGCGATGGAAGTCGTCAAGTTATAGACGATATATTCGCCCCGTCACATGAGAGGTCGGTTTGCGCTTGGGCTTTGTTTAAATTTGCAATGTATTATGTTGTTACAGTTCTGTGATTTTATGGTGTTGTGCGTCTGTTGGTGTTACCCCTTTTGTTTTTTTTTGTTTTTTATCCTACTCAGGGATTAGCTACTCGCCGTTGCTGGCATGAGTCGGCAGCGGGGGTCTGGAGTTATTTGCGATTTTTTGCCTGACTTGACGGACTGAATTCTAATCTACAATTCGGCTAATTTGGTCTAATCAGAGTCCCTCAGCAGGTCTTTACGTTTCACCTCCAGCTGAGTTATTACATGTGTTTCACATTTTATACCCCCGCCTCCCCCCCCCCCCCCCCTGTTTTTATTTCGTTTATTTTATTTGATCTTTCCCCTTTGTGTCTTTAATTGCGCTTTTAAATTGGCTACGAAACATGGTGCAGTCGGCTAGGCCGTGACTGCTGCAATAGCGAGATCTAAAGTTTTCTTTTTTGGCAGATCCTTCAGTATAAACAATTAATAAGCCTCTTAGTAATCAATTCTACCCCTCTTTTTCCCTTCAGGATGGTTCGGAGACTATTTGCCCATTTGGGTGGTTGGCCACTCTTACATTTACTGGGCGGCCAGGTTTGTGGCCTCGGAAGGGTCTCAGGCATTGCTTGGAGCACAGGGTGTCAGATGGCTTGGCTGGCGAGGAATGATGTGGGGTGAGCTGAGGAGTAGGTTAGTGAGTCAGGCCAGCAAGCATGGAGTCCCTAGGGTTTTTGGTTGTCCATCTAGGTGGCAACGACCTGGGGAAGAGGACATCCTTGGATCTGCGGTGGGCCATGATACAGGATCTGGCAAGTGTGACCGCGGCATGGACCGATTGTGTGTTGGTTTTTTCCATGATGGTGCCAAGATTGTGTTGGAGGGGTGTGGCGGATGGTCGCCAGATTGATGAGGCCCGGAAAAAGGTGAACGGAGCGGTGGCAAAGTGGGTGCTGTCCCACGGTGGGAGGGTGGTTCGCCACCCGAGGAGTCGGTTAAAAGACAGCCACCTTTTCCGGCGCGATGGAGTACATCTATCCAATGAGGGGATGATGTTTTTTCGGGAGGATCTAGGTTTCGCTTTGCAGGAGTTAGGGTAGGTTTATGGTGGCGGTGCGAAAGACTGTTGGGGATGAGTCTTTCGCTGTTGGCGGAAAAGAACGGCAGTTTCGTATGGTAGAGAAAACTGTAGTGTTTTACAGTTTGTTGTGGTTTAGGTGCACTCACCTCCATCGACTTATGGCCGCTTGACCACCCGTCCGGGAAGGCAGCGGCAGGGCACCCAGGAGCGGTGGGTAGTCACTGTGGGGGTTGAGTTGTCACCTATTACCGGTTTATGGTAAGCTTTTAGTAAATTTATAGGATTGAGTTATTTAAGTTTAATTTAGATTAAGGAGCCGTTCTTTTGGGCCGCCACCATATGCCAGCTGGAGCGGCATATTAAATTAATCTCTTTTATTACAGGTTTCCTAATGGTTAGGGACAAATAAATAGCTAGCAATTTTCTGCCAAATTCAAGTCTCTGTGTCGTTATTTCTGGTTATGGTTATGAATGCTTTACTTTCAAAGAAAGGGGTCCACCAAATATCACTAAGATGTTTAAGGCCGGTGCCTCCCAGGTGAAGACGCCGGAGAAAGACGACGGAAGCCCTGGGGAGGCGGCGGCCCCCCAGGTGAAGACTGCGGAAGCCCTGGAGAGGCGGCGGCCATGCAAAAGAGCTTAAATGCTGCCGCCCCCAGGTGAAGACCCTGACTAATAAACTTTTTTTTAAAGACGGTGTGGTGTTTTTATTTTAATATTTTCTTTACAGGTGCCAGCGGGCCCTTTATGTCCGGACATGCTGGCAATTGTGGTTTTCCAAGTGCTATGCAAAAGAGCTTAACAGCCGCCGCCCACCAGGTGAAGAAGCTGGAAGCCCTGGGAAGGCGGCAACCATGCAAAAGAGCTTAAAGGCCACCGCCCCCAGGTGAAGACCCTGACTAATAAACTTTTTTTTTAAAGACGGTGTGGTGTTTTTAAAGTAGAAGACTAAGACAAAGAAGAACAACAACAAAAATAGGCTACATTTTACATAAAATAAAAATAGACATTTATTTTTTAAATATATTTTGCTTGAAGTTGTCTTAATAAATAAATTCTCTCAAAAGGTGAAGAAATTACACATATTTAGGGAGACAAATATATTAGGAGAGTTTAGAACCATGCATTGTTTATTCTACACAAGAGAGTACCATGTGAGGCAGCCATTTTGGGTCCACTACATAGATTACACTGTGCAATAAGTAAAACATGGCAGTAAGGCATACAAAGGTAAAATGAAAAGCAACTAACAGGACACCTAGTTTGCAGCTTACACAGTAAGGAAAATGGTCTTACTCTATAATTGCTTTTAGATATCTTTCTCCTTTATAACTATTTTAAAGTGAGCTGAGGGGAAAATAACAATACAGGGTCCAGTTACATTATAAAATAATTAAAAAATATTCTCTGACCAAAAAAAAAAAATTATAATAATTCTCCAACACTCCGAAGATGGTAAGCTCATACTGTGAATTGCAGAAAATATTTCTATGAACCCCACTTAATCACTGTTACACACTGGTTCTCACTGAGCGGAGGTTGAGATGAGAGGGGTGTTGTGGATCTCTGATAATCTCAGGTCTCTGAGAAGTTAAGTGAAAAACTACTGTCTCCCACTGTGATGCTCTAAGACATTGACAAGATGCCGCCGCATTTATGTGCAGGATTTAGGTCAGCAGCCATCTTGGTACAGGGAGTGAAGCCTTCCTGAAGGAACAGTATGGAATCTGCGCAGTAGCGCTCTCCCCTTTCAACACTTTTTACATACAAATAGGATAATAATGATAAAACTCCCACATAGTCATCTAAATGGGATGTAGTCACCATATAAATAGCTAGTTCCTCCTGTGGAAAGCAACAACTTCTAATGCAGCTACCAGTTAGCAAGCAACATCAGTGCACATGTGCAGACCAGTAGGGACCATATGGTAGCACTGATCCCAAGTTTTGAATGACCAGCTAAACTACAGGAATAATTTATTAAACTCAATAAAACAGGAGTTAAAGGGAATGTCTCAAATCAGCACATACCTAGGCATACAATGCTAGCAAACTCAATGTGATACAGGTTGAGTATCCCATATCCATATATTCCGAAATACGGAATATTCCGAAATACGGACTTTTTTGAGTGAGAGTGAGATAGTGAAACCTTTGTTTTTTGATGTCTCAATGTACACAAACTTTGTTTAATACACAAAGTTATTAAAAACATTGTATTAAATGACCTTCAGGCTGTGTGTATAAGGTGTATATGAAACATAAATGAATTGTGTGAATGTACACACACTTTGTTTAATGCACAAAGTTATAAAAAATATTGGCTAAAATGACCTTCAGGCTGTGTGTATAAGGTGTATATGTAACATAAATGCATTCTGTGCTTAGACTTAGGTCCCATCACCATGATATCTCATTATGGTATGCAATTATTCCAAAATACGGAAAAATCCCATATCCAAAGTACCTCTGGTCCCAAGCATTTTGGATAAGGGAGACTCAACCTGTATTAGAATATTACTAGAGATTAGAGATGAGCGGGTTCGGTTCCTCTGAATCCGAACCCGCCCGAACTTCATGTTTTTTCTCACGGGTCCGAGCGACTCGGATCTTCCCGCCTTGCTCGGTTAACCCGAGCGCGCCCGAACGTCATCATGACGCTGTCGGATTCTCGCGAGGCTCGGATTCTATCGCGAGACTCGGATTCTATATAAGGAGCCGCGCGTCGCCGCCATTTTCACACGTGCATTGAGATTGATAGGAAGAGGACGTGGCTGGCGTCCTCTCCATTTAGATTAGAAGAGAGAGAGTGAGATTGATTTGAGACAGAGACACTTGATTTACTGGAGCTTAGGAGTACTGTAGAGAGAGTGCAGAGTTTACTAGTGACTGACCACAGTGACCACCAGACAGTGCAGTTTTATTTAATATAATCCGTTCTCTGCCTGAAAAAAACGATACACAGTGACTCAGTCACATACCATATCTGTGTGCACTGCTCAGCCCAGTGTGCTGCATCATCTATGTATATATCTGACTGTGCTCACACAGCTTATAATTGTGGGGGAGACTGGGGAGCAGTGCCAGTTATAGGTTATAGCAGGAGCCAGGAGTACATATTATTAAAATTAAACAGTGCACACTTTTGCTGCAGGAGTACCACTGCCAGTGTGACTGACCAGTGACCTGACCACACTGACCACCAGTATAGTTAGTAGTATACTATATTGTGATTGCCTGAAAAAGTTAAACACTCGTCGTGTGACTTGTGTGGTGTTTTTTTTTTTATTCTATAAAAAACTCATTCTGCTGACAGACAGTGTCCAGCAGGTCCGTCATTATATAATATATACCTGTCCGGCTGCAGTAGTGATATATATATTTTTTTTTATATCATTATTTATCATCCAGTCGCAGCAGACACAGTACGGTAGTTCACGGCTGTAGCTACCTCTGTGTCGGCACTCGGCAGTCCATCCATAATTGTATACCACCTACCCGTGGTTTTTTTTTCTTTCTTCTTTATACATACTACATCTCATTATCATCCAGTCTATATTAGCAGCAGACACAGTACAGTACGGTAGTCCACGGCTGTAGCTACCTCTGTGTCGGCACTCGGCAGTCCGTCCATAATTGTATACCACCTACCTGTGGTTTTTTTTTCTTTCTTCTTTATACATACATAGTACATCTCATTATCAACCAGTCTATATTAGCTGCAGACACAGTACAGTACGGTAGTCCACGGCTGTAGCTACCTCTGTGTCGGCACTCGGCAGTCCGTCCATAATTGTATACCACCTACCCGTGGTTTTTTTTTCTTTCTTCTTTATACATACATACTACATCTCATTATCAACCAGTCTATATTAGCAGCAGACACAGTACAGTACGGTAGTCCACGGCTGTAGCTACCTCTGTGTCGGCACTCGGCAGTCCATCCATAATTGTATACCACCTACCCGTGGTTTTTTTTTTCTTTCTTCTTTATACATACTACATCTCATTATCATCCAGTCTATATTAGCAGCAGACACAGTACAGTACGGTAGTCCACGGCTGTAGCTACCTCTGTGTCGGCACTCGGCAGTCCATCCATAATTGTATACCACCTACCCGTGGTTTTTTTTTCTTTCTTCTTTATACATACTACATCTCATTATCATCCAGTCTATATTAGCAGCAGACACAGTACAGTACGGAAGTCCACGGCTGTAGCTACCTCTGTGTCAGCACTCGGCAGTCCGTCCATAATTGTATACCACCTACCCGTGGTTTTTTTTTCTTTCTTCTTTATACATACATACTACATCTCTTTATCAACCAGTCTATATTAGCAGCAGACACAGTACAGTAGTCCACGGCTGTAGCTACCTCTGTGTCGGCACTCAGCAGTCCATCCATAATTGTATACCACCTACCCGTGGTTTTTTTTTCTTTCTTCTTTATACATACATACTACATCTCTTTATCAACCAGTCTATATTAGCAGCAGACACAGTACAGTACGGTAGTCCACGGCTGTAGCTACCTCTGTGTCGGCACTCGGCAGTCCGTCCATAATTGTATACCACCTACCCGTGGTTTTTTTTTCTTTCTTCTTTATACATACATACTACATCTCTTTATCAACCAGTCTATATTAGCAGCAGACACAGTACAGTACGGTAGTCCACGGCTGTAGCTACCTCTGTGTCGGCACTCGGCAGTCCGTCCATAATTGTATACCACCTACCCGTGGTTTTTTTTTTCTTTCTTCTTTATACATACATACTACATCTCTTTATCAACCAGTCTATATTAGCAGCAGACACAGTACAGTACGGTAGTCCACGGCTGTAGCTACCTCTGTGTCGGCACTCGGCAGTCCGTCCATAATTGTATACCACCTACCCGTGGTTTTTTTTTCTTTCTTCTTTATACATACATACTACATCTCTTTATCAACCAGTCTATATTAGCAGCAGACACAGTACGGTAGTCCACGGCTGTAGCTACCTCTGTGTCGGCACTCGGCAGTCCGTCCATAATTGTATACTAGTATCCATCCATCTCCATTGTTTACCTGAGGTGCCTTTTAGTTGTGCCTATTAAAATATGGAGAACAAAAATGTTGAGGTTCCAAAATTAGGGAAAGATCAAGATCCACTTCCACCTCGTGCTGAAGCTGCTGCCACTAGTCATGGCCGAGACGATGAAATGCCAGCAACGTCGTCTGCCAAGGCCGATGCCCAATGTCATAGTACAGAGCATGTCAAATCCAAAACACCAAATATCAGTAAAAAAAGGACTCCAAAACCTAAAATAAAATTGTCGGAGGAGAAGCGTAAACTTGCCAATATGCCATTTACCACACGGAGTGGCAAGTAACGGCTGAGGCCCTGGCCTATGTTCATGGCTAGTGGTTCAGCTTCACATGAGGATGGAGGCACTCAGCCTCTCGCTAGAAAAATGAAAAGACTCAAGCTGGCAAAAGCAGTAGCACCGCAAAGAACTGTGCGTTCTTCGAAATCCCAAATCCACAAGGAGAGTCCAATTGTGTCGGTTGCGATGCCTGACCTTCCCAACACTGGACGTGAAGAGCATGCGCCTTCCACCATTTGCACGCCCCCTGCAAGTGCTGGAAGGAGCACCCGCAGTCCAGTTCCTGATAGTCAGATTGAAGATGTCAGTGTTGAAGTACACCAGGATGAGGAGGATATGGGTGTTGCTGGCGCTGGGGAGGAAATTGACCAGGAGGATTCTGATGGTGAGGTGGTTTGTTTAAGTCAGGCACACGGGGAGACACCTGTTGTCCGTGGGAGGAATATGGCCATTGACATGCCTGGTGAAAATACCAAAAAAATCAGCTCTTCGGTGTGGAACTATTTCAACAGAAATGCGGACAACAGGTGTCAAGCCGTGTGTTCCCTTTGTCAAGCTGTAATAAGTAGGGGTAAGGACGTTAACCACCTCGGAACATCCTCCCTTATACGTCACCTGCAGCGCATTCATAATAAGTCAGTGACAAGTTCAAAAACTTTGGGTGACAGCGGAAGCAGTCCACTGACCAGTAAATCCCTTCCTCTTGTAACCAAGTTCACGCAAACCACCCCACCAACTCCCTCAGTGTCAATTTCCTCCTTCCCCAGGAATGCCAATAGTCCTGCAGGCCATGTCACTGGCAATTCTGACGATTCCTCTCCTGCCTGGGATTCCTCCGATGCATCCTTGCGTGTAACGCCTACTGCTGCTGGCGCTGCTGTTGTTGCTGCTGGGAGTCGATGGTCATCCCAGAGGGGAAGTCGTAAGACCACTTTTACTACTTCCACCAAGCAATTGACTGTCCAACAGTCCTTTGCGAGGAAGATGAAATATCACAGCAGTCATCCTACTGCAAAGCGGATAACTGAGGCCTTGGCATCCTGGGTGGTGAGAAACGTGGTTCCGGTATCCATCATTACTGCAGAGCCAACTAGAGACTTGTTGGAGGTACTGTGTCTCCGGTACCAAATACCATCTAGGTTCCATTTCTCTAGGCAGGCGATACCGAAAATGTACACAGACCTCAGAAAAAGAGTCACCACGGGTGGTCAATCTGTTGAAATCAGAGCACTACATTTTGGCCACCATGCTTGATCCTAGATTTAAAGCCTACCTTGGATCTCTCTTTCCGGCAGACACAAGTCTGCTGGGGTTGAAAGACCTGCTGGTGAGAAAATTGTCAAGTCAAGCGGAACGCGACCTGTCAACATCTCCTCCTTCACATTCTCCCGCAACTGGGGGTGCGAGGAAAAGGCTCAGAATTCCGAGCCCACCCGCTGGCGGTGATGCAGGGCAGTCTGGAGCGACTGCTGATGCTGACATCTGGTCCGGACTGAAGGACCTGACAACGATTACGGACATGTCGTCTACTGTCACTGCATATGATTCTCTCCCCATTGAAAGAATGGTGGAGGATTATATGAGTGACCGCATCCAAGTAGGCACGTCACACAGTCCGTACTTATACTGGCAGGAAAAAGAGGCAATTTGGAGGCCCTTGCACAAACTGGCTTTATTCTACCTAAGTTGCCCTCCCACAAGTGTGTACTCCGAAAGAGTGTTTAGTGCCGCCGCTCACCTTGTCAGCAATCGGCGTACGAGGTTACATCCAGAAAATGTGGAGAAGATGATGTTCATTAAAATGAATTATAATCAATTCCTCCGCGGAGACATTGACCAGCAGCAATTGCCTCCACAAAGTACACAGGGAGCTGAGATGGTGGATTTCAGTGGGGACGAATTGATAATCTGTGAGGAGGGGGATGTACACGGTGATATATCGGAGGATGATGATGAGGTGGACATCTTGCCTCTGTAGAGCCAGTTTGTGCAAGGAGAGATTAATTGCTTCTTTTTTGGGGGGGGGTCCAAACCAACCCGTCATATCAGTCACAGTCGTGTGGCAGACCCTGTCACTGAAATGATGGGTTGGTTAAAGTGTGCATGTCCTGTTTTGTTTATACAACATAAGGGTGGGTGGGAGGGCCCAAGGACAATTCCATCTTGCACCTCTTTTTTCTTTTCTTTTTCTTTGCGTCATGTGCTGTTTGGGGAGGGTTTTTTGGAAGGGCCATCCTACGTGACACTGCAGTGCCACTCCTAGATGGGCCCGGTGTTTGTGTCGGCCACTAGGGTCGCTTATCTTACTCACACAGTCAGCTACCTCATTGCGCCTCTTTTTTTCTTTGCGTCATGTGCTGTTTGGGGAGGGTTTTTTGGAAGGGACATCCTGCGTGACACTGCAGTGCCACTCCTAGATGGGCCCGGTGTTTGTGTCGGCCACTAGGGTCGCTAATCTTACTCACACAGCTACCTCATTGCGCCTCTTTTTTTCTTTGCGTCATGTGCTGTTTGGGGAGGGTTTTTTGGAAGGGACATCCTGCGTGACACTGCAGTGCCACTCCTAGATGGGCCCGGTGTTTGTGTCGGCCACTAGGGTCGCTTATCTTACTCACACAGTCAGCTACCTCATTGCGCCTCTTTTTTTCTTTGCGTCATGTAATGTTTGGGGAGGGTTTTTTGGAAGGGCCATCCTACGTGACACTGCAGTGCCACTCCTAGATGGGCCCGGTGTTTGTGTCGGCCACTAGGGTCGCTTATCTTACTCACACAGTCAGCTACCTCATTGCGCCTCTTTTTTTCTTTGCGTCATGTGCTGTTTGGGGAGGGTTTTTTGGAAGGGCCATCCTGCGTGACACTGCAGTGCCACTCCTAGATGGGCCCGGTGTTTGTGTCGGCCACTAGGGTCGCTTATCTTACTCACACAGTCAGCTACCTCATTGCGCCTCTTTTTTTCTTTGCGTCATGTGCTGTTTGGGGAGGGTTTTTTGGAAGGGCCATCCTGCGTGACACTGCAGTGACACTCCTAGATGGGCCCGGTGTTTGTGTCGGCCACTAGGGTCGCTTATCTTACTCACACAGTCAGCTACCTCATTGCGCCTCTTTTTTTCTTTGCGTCATGTGCTGTTTGGGGAGGGTTTTTTTGAAGGGACATCCTGCGTGACACTGCAGTGCCACTCCTAGATGGGCCCGGTGTTTGTGTCGGCCACTAGGGTCGCTAATCTTACTCACACAGCTACCTCATTGCGCCTCTTTTTTTCTTTGCGTCATGTGCTGTTTGGGGAGGGTTTTTTGGAAGGGACATCCTGCGTGACACTGCAGTGCCACTCCTAGATGGGCCCGGTGTTTGTGTCGGCCACTAGGGTCGCTTATCTTACTCACACAGTCAGCTACCTCATTGCGCCTCTTTTTTTCTTTGCGTCATGTGCTGTTTGGGGAGGGTTTTTTGGAAGGGCCATCCTACGTGACACTGCAGTGCCACTCCTAGATGGGCCCGGTGTTTGTGTCGGCCACTAGGGTCGCTTATCTTACTCACACAGTCAGCTACCTCATTGCGCCTCTTTTTTTCTTTGCGTCATGTGCTGTTTGGGGAGGGTTTTTTGGAAGGGCCATCCTGCGTGACACTGCAGTGCCACTCCTAGATGGGCCCGGTGTTTGTGTCGGCCACTAGGGTCGCTTATCTTACTCACACAGTCAGCTACCTCATTGCGCCTCTTTTTTTCTTTGCGTCATGTGCTGTTTGGGGAGGGTTTTTTGGAAGGGCCATCCTGCGTGACACTGCAGTGCCAATCCTAGATGGGCCCGGTGTTTGTGTCGGCCACTAGGGTCGCTTATCTTACTCACACAGTCAGCTACCTCATTGCGCCTCTTTTTTTCTTTGCGTCATGTGCTGTTTGGGGAGGGTTTTTTGGAAGGGACATCCTGCGTGACACTGCAGTGCCACTCCTAGATGGGCCCGGTGTTTGTGTCGGCCACTAGGGTCGCTAATCTTACTCACACAGCTACCTCATTGCGCCTCTTTTTTTCTTTGCGTCATGTGCTGTTTGGGGAGGGTTTTTTGGAAGGGACATCCTGCGTGACACTGCAGTGCCACTCCTAGATGGGCCCGGTGTTTGTGTCGGCCACTAGGGTCGCTTATCTTACTCACACAGTCAGCTACCTCATTGCGCCTCTTTTTTTCTTTGCGTCATGTGCTGTTTGGGGAGGGTTTTTTGGAAGGGACATCCTGCGTGACACTGCAGTGCCACTCCTAGATGGGCCCGGTGTTTGTGTCGGCCACTAGGGTCGCTAATCTTACTCACACAGCTACCTCATTGCGCCTCTTTTTTTCTTTGCGTCATGTGCTGTTTGGGGAGGGTTTTTTGGAAGGGACATCCTGCGTGACACTGCAGTGCCACTCCTAGATGGGCCCGGTGTTTGTGTCGGCCACTAGGGTCGCTTATCTTACTCACACAGTCAGCTACCTCATTGCGCCTCTTTTTTTCTTTGCGTCATGTGCTGTTTGGGGAGGGTTTTTTGGAAGGGACATCCTGCGTGACACTGCAGTGACACTCCTAGATGGGCCCGGTGTTTGTGTCGGCCACTAGGGTCGCTTATCTTACTCACACAGCGACCTCGGTGCAAATTTTAGGACTAAAAATAATATTGTGAGGTGTGAGGTATTCAGAATAGACTGAAAATGAGTGGAAATTATGGTTTTTGAGGTTAATAATACTTTGGGATCAAAATGACCCCCAAATTCTATGATTTAAGCTGTTTTTTAGGGTTTTTTGAAAAAAACACCCGAATCCAAAACACACCCGAATCCGACAAAAAAAATTCGGTGAGGTTTTGCCAAAACGCGGTCGAACCCAAAACACGGCCGCGGAACCGAACCCAAAACCAAAACACAAAACCCGAAAAATTTCAGGCGCTCATCACTACTAGAGATGTGCACAGGACCATTTTTGCTGGATTTGGAATTGGCCCTGATTCGTCATCCGGCTTTGTATTTGGTTTTTGCCAAACTGCCGTGACTGGTTTTGTTTTTTTGTTTTCAAAAATTGACAAACAAAACTAAAATCACATAATTTGGGCCTTTTTTTTTAGAGATGAGCGGGTTCGGTTCCTCGGAATCCGAACTCGCCCGAACTTCAGGTTTTTTTACACGGGGCCGAGCGACTCGGATCTTCCCGCCTTGCTCGGTTAACCCGAGCGCGCCCGAACGTCATCATCCTGCTGTCGGATTCTCGCGAGGCTCGGATTCTATCGCGAGACTCGGATTCTATATAAGGAGCCGCGCGTCGCCGCCATTTTCACACGTGCATTGAGATTGATAGGGAGAGGACGTGGCTGGCGTCCTCTCCGTTTAGACTAGAGTACTAGAGAGAGACACAAATTTTGGGGAGCATATTATTAGGAGGAGTACTACTTGCTGCTGATAGTGTGACCAGTGACCACCAGTTTAATTAATCCGTTCTCTGCCTGATAAAAAACGATACACAGTGTGACACAGTCACATACCATATCTGTGCTCAGCCCAGTGTGCTGCATCATATGTAATACTGTATATCATTATATGACTGTGCTGAGTGCTCACTGCTCACACAGCTTAATTGTGGGGGAGACTGGGGAGCAGTTATAGCAGGAGTACATATTTTAAGTACAGTGCACACTTTTGCTGCCAGAGTGCCACTGCCAGTGTGACTGACCAGTGACCACTGACCACCAGTATTGTGATTGTCTGCTGACCACCAGTATATTGTGATTGTCTGCCTGAAAAAGTTAAACACTCGTCGTGTGGTGTTTTTATAAACGCATTCTGCAGACAGTGTCCAGCAGGTCCGTCATTACATGATATATACCTGTCCGGCTGCAGTACTAGTGTGATATATATATATATTTTAATTTTATCTCATTATCATCCAGTCTATATTAGCAGCAGACACAGTACGGTAGTCCACGGCTGTAGCTACCTCTGTGTCGGCAGTCGCTCGTCCATCCATAATTGTATACCACCTACCCGTGTTTTTTTTTTTTTTCTATCTTCTTGATACTAGTAGCTTACTTTAGGAGTCTGCAGAGCTGACAGACAGTGTCCAGCAGGTCCGTCATTACATAATATATACCTGTCCGGCTGCAGTACTAGTGTGATATATATATATAGATTTTAATTTTATCTCATTATCATCCAGTCTATATTAGCAGCAGACACAGTACGGTAGTCCACGGCTGTAGCTACCTCTGTGTCGGCAGTCGCTCGTCCATCCATAAGTATACTAGTATCCATCCATCTCCATTGTTTACCTGAGGTGCCTTTTAGTTGTGCCTATTAAAATATGGAGAACAAAAATGTTGAGGTTCCAAAAATAGGGAAAGATCAAGATCGACTTCCACCTCGTGCTGAAGCTGCTGCCACTAGTCATGGCCGAGACGATGAAATGCCAGCAACGTCGTCTGCCAAGGCCGATGCCCAATGTCATAGTACAGAGCATGTAAAATCCAAAACACCAAATATCAGTAAAAAAAGGACTCAAAAATCTAAAATAAAATTGTCGGAGGAGAAGCGTAAACTTGCCAATATGCCATTTACCACACGGAGTGGCAAGGAACGGCTGAGGCCCTGGCCTATGTTCATGGCTAGTGGTTCAGCTTCACATGAGGATGGAAGCACTCAGCCTCTCGCTAGAAAAATGAAAAGACTCAAGCTGGCAAAAGCACAGCAAAGAACTGTGCGTTCTTCGAAATCCCAAATCCACAAGGAGAGTCCAATTGTGTCGGTTGCGATGCCTGACCTTCCCAACACTGGACGTGAAGAGCATGCGCCTTCCACCATTTGCACGCCCCCTGCAAGTGCTGGAAGGAGCACCCGCAGTCCAGTTCCTGATAGTCAGATTGAAGATGTCAGTGTTGAAGTACACCAGGATGAGGAGGATATGGGTGTTGCTGGCGCTGGGGAGGAAATTGACAAGGAGGATTCTGATGGTGAGGTGGTTTGTTTAAGTCAGGCACCCGGGGAGACACCTGTTGTCCGTGGGAGGAATATGGCCATTGACATGCCTGGTGAAAATACCAAAAAAATCAGCTCTTCGGTGTGGAAGTATTTCAACAGAAATGCGGACAACATTTGTCAAGCCGTGTGTTGCCTTTGTCAAGCTGTAATAAGTAGGGGTAAGGACGTTAACCACCTCGGAACATCCTCCCTTATACGTCACCTGCAGCGCATTCATAATAAGTCAGTGACAAGTTCAAAAACTTTGGGCGATAGCGGAAGCAGTCCACTGACCAGTAAATCCCTTCCTCTTGTAACCAAGCTCACGCAAACCACCCCACCAACTCCCTCAGTGTCAATTTCCTCCTTCCCCAGGAATGCCAATAGTCCTGCAGGCCATGTCACTGGCAATTCTGACGAGTCCTCTCCTGCCTGGGATTCCTCCGATGCATCCTTGCGTGTAACGCCTACTGCTGCTGGCGCTGCTGTTGTTGCTGCTGGGAGTCGATGGTCATCCCAGAGGGGAAGTCGGAAGACCACTTGTACTACTTCCAGTAAGCAATTGACTGTCCAACAGTCCTTTGCGAGGAAGATGAAATATCACAGCAGTCATCCTGTAGCAAAGCGGATAACTGAGGCCTTGACAACTATGTTGGTGTTAGACGTGCGTCCGGTATCCGCCGTTAGTTCACAGGGAACTAGACAATTTCTTGAGGTAGTGTGCCCCCGTTACCAAATACCATCTAGGTTCCACTTCTCTAGGCAGGCGATACCGAGAATGTACACGGACATCAGAAAAAGACTCACCAGTGTCCTAAAAAATGCAGTTGTACCCAATGTCCACTTAACCACGGACATGTGGACAAGTGGAGCAGGGCAGGGTCAGGACTATATGACTGTGACAGCCCACTGGGTAGATGTATGGACTCCCGCCGCAAGAACAGCAGCGGCGGCACCAGTAGCAGCATCTCGCAAACGCCAACTCTTTCCTAGGCAGGCTACGCTTTGTATCACCGGTTTCCAGAATACGCACGCAGCTGAAAACCTCTTACGGCAACTGAGGAAGATCATCGCGGAATGGCTTACCCCAATTGGACTCTCCTGTGGATTTGTGGCATCGGACAACGCCAGCAATATTGTGTGTGCATTAAATATGGGCAAATTCCAGCACGTCCCATGTTTTGCACATACCTTGAATTTGGTGGTGCAGAATTTTTAAAAAAACGAGAGGGGCGTGCAAGAGATGCTGTCGGTGGCCAGAAGAATTGCGGGACACTTTCGGCGTACAGGCACCACGTACAGAAGACTGGAGCACCACCAAAAACACCTGAACCTGCCCTGCCATCATCTGAAGCAAGAAGTGGTAACGAGGTGGAATTCAACCCTCTATATGCTTCAGAGGTTGGAGGAGCAGCAAAAGGCCATTCAAGCCTATAAAATTGAGCACGATATAGGAGGTGGAATGCACCTGTCTCAAGCGCAGTGGAGAATGATTTCAACGTTGTGCAAGGTTCTGCTGCCCTTTGAACTTGCCACACGTGAAGTCAGTTCAGACACTGCCAGCCTGAGTCAGGTCATTCCCCTCATCAGGCTTTTGCAGAAGAAGCTGGAGACATTGAAGGAGGAGCTAACACAGAGCGATTCCGCTAGGCATGTGGGACTTGTGGATGGAGCCCTTAATTCGCTTAACAAGGATTCACGGGTGGTCAATCTGTTGAAATCAGAGCACTACATTTTGGCCACCGTGCTCGATCCTAGATTTAAAACCTACCTTGGATCTCTCTTTCCGGCACACAAAAGTCTGCTGGGGTTCAAAGACCTGCTGGTGAGAAAATTGTCAAGTCAAGCGGAACGCGACCTGTCAACATCTCCTCCTTCACATTCTCTCGCAACTGGGGGTGCGAGGAAAAGGCTCAGAATTCCGAGCCCACCCGCTGGCGGTGATGCAGGGCAGTCTGGAGCGACTGCTGATGCTGACATCTGGTCCGGACTGAAGGACCTGCCAACGATTACGGATACGGACATGTCGTCTACTGGCACTGCATATGATTCTCTCCCCATTGAAAGAATGGTGGAGGATTATATGAGTGACCGCATCCAAGTAGGCACGTCAGACAGTCCGTACTTATACTGGCAGGAAAAAGAGGCAATTTGGAGGCCCTTGCACAAACTGGCTTTATTCTACCTAAGTTGCCCTCCCACAAGTGTGTACTCCGAAAGAGTGTTTAGTGCCGCCGCTCACCTTGTCAGCAATCGGCGTACGAGGTTACTTCCAGAAAATGTGGAGAAGATGATGTTCATTAAAATGAATTATAATCAATTCCTCCGTGGAGACATTGACCAGCAGCAATTGCCTCCACAAAGTACACAGGGAGCTGAGATGGTGGATTCCAGTGGGGACGAATTGATAATCTGTGAGGAGGGGGATGTACACGGTGATATATCGGAGGATGATGATGAGGTGGACATCTTGCCTCTGTAGAGCCAGTTTGTGCAAGGAGAGATTAATTGCTTCTTTTTTGGTGGGGGTCCAAACCAACCCGTCATTTCAGTCACAGTCGTGTGGCAGACCCTGTCACTGAAATGATGGGTTGGTTAAAGTGTGCATGTCCTGTTTATACAACATAAGGGTGGGTGGGAGGGCCCAAGGACAATTCCATCTTGCACCTCTTTTTTCTTTCATTTTTCTTTGCGTCATGTGCTGTTTGGGGAGTATTTTTTTGAAGGGCCATCCTGCGTGACACTGCAGTGCCACTCCTAGATGGGCCAGGTGTTTGTGTCGGCCACTAGGGTCGCTTATCTTACTCACACAGCTACCTCATTGCGCCTCTTTTTTTCTTTGCGTCATGTGCTGTTTGGGGAGTGTTTTTTGGAAGGGCCATCCTGCGTGACACTGCAGTGCCACTCCTAGATGGGCCAGGTGTTTGTGTCGGCCACTAGGGTCGCTTATCTTACTCACACAGCTACCTCATTGCGCCTCTTTTTTTCTTTGCGTCATGTGCTGTTTGGGGAGTGTTTTTTGGAAGGGCCATCCTGCGTGACACTGCAGTGCCACTCCTAGATGGGCCAGGTGTTTGTGTCGGCCACTAGGGTCGCTTATCTTACTCACACAGCTACCTCATTGCGCCTCTTTTTTTCTTTGCGTCATGTGCTGTTTGGGGAGTGTTTTTTGGAAGGGCCATCCTGCGTGACACTGCAGTGCCACTCCTAGATGGGCCAGGTGTTTGTGTCGGCCACTAGGGTCGCTTAGCTTACTCACACAGCTACCTCATTGCGCCTCTTTTTTTCTTTGCGTCATGTGCTGTTTGGGGAGTGTTTTTTGGAAGGGCCATCCTGCGTGACACTGCAGTGCCACTCCTAGATGGGCCAGGTGTTTGTGTCGGCCACTAGAGTCGCTTAGCTTAGTCATCCAGCGACCTCGGTGCAAATTTTAGGACTAAAAATAATATTGTGAGGTGTGAGGTGTTCAGAATAGACTGAAAATGAGTGGAAATTATGGTTTTTGAGGTTAATAATACTTTGGGATCAAAATGACCCCCAAATTCTATGATTTAAGCTGTTTTTTAGTGTTTTTTGTAAAAAACACCCGAATCCAAAACACACCCGAATCCGACAAAAAAAATTCGGTGAGGTTTTGCCAAAACGCGGTCGAACCCAAAACACGGCCGCGGAACCGAACCCAAAACCAAAACACAAAACCCGAAAAATTTCAAGTGCACATCTCTATTTTTTTTTCCATGGGGGTGATTCAGACCTGATCCTAGATGTGCTAAATTTAGCACATTTATGATCAGATTCTCTGACATGCGGGGGGACGCCCAGCACAGGGCTAGTATGCCCCACATGTTAGGCGCCCGCATGAGACCCGCAGCCATTTTTGTGATAGCATCGGCTGCGTGTGATGTCATGCAGCTGCTCCGACTACGCCCCCTGTTTCTCCGTTGTCGCCCCTGTTTTGAAGTCTCGTCCCCGCAATACTCTATCTCCGTATTTGAAATGGAGTGCTGCCTCCCCACCCCCACCCCCGCGACCATCTCTGCCTCATAGACAGGCAGAAGCAATCGCATTCTCTGTGGGGCGCCATAGAAAATGCAGGCGCATGCGCAGGATGGGCCCTGCGCAGGATCCCGCATCCTCTTAGCAATTTTTACCGTTGGATCGCTTATTGCGATTGCGATCCAACCTGAATCAGGCTCTATTTGTAAAATATAAAATATACATCACAATATTAGATGCCACTAAGTGAGCAAAACTGCCGGCAAATGGCAGTAATAAAAATTTTCTCATGTAATAATTTTAAATAATAAGTGAAATCACATTTCCCTTAGGTCAGTCATGTAAAAGACAAGGGCCTCAAACCAGAAATAACCAGTCTTAGCCGGTCTGGTGGGGTGTATGAGGTCATGCTGTGATGTCATAATGGAAACTGCCTATGTCAGGGCTATGCTGTTGCTGTCTCTTGCATATGCTTTCAGAGGCCTGGCACGGCATAGCACACTGGTAGAAGGTTAGTGACTGGACAAAGATAAGAGCAGCTTATTTTGAATCGTCGGCAGACGTTTAGCATGACTATTATAATATATGACTTACGACCTTGGGGATAGCATAGTATTGGATAAAAACAAAATCTCACACCTACTGGGACAGTGCCATTACTTAACATCCACAAGCGGCTGCAAATGGGCCATTGGAGATATATGAAGGGTGCTTTACTCTCTCTCTCTGCCTGCCTAAATCCCAGTGTGCCAGTGTTGCACGCTGATCCATTTTTATTAATATGTAGAGATGTAAGAGAATTAAATTGTGCTTTAATCATTACTTTTGGTTTTATCCAATACTATATACAGATGTAGCCATGTTGATCATGGCTACATCTGAGGGAAACGTGCACCCTCGACGCAGCTATGCGCACCTGTGCCTAGCCATGTCGAGTTGCGGCATTTGCCGCCCCCATCCATGTGAATGGGGCACACACATGTCTTAGACGTCCAGACATATGCAGTGCGGTCGCGACTAACAAGGCGCAATCGTCTTAAAATGTAGCCACAACGAGAATGGCTACATTTGTACAGTTGTAATTCCTGTTAGCGTCATAAATGAACGCTATGGTGGTTATGACTGTACCCATCCCCCCCCCCTCACTCCCACTCAGGGTTGGACTAGCCCATAGGGGTACAGGGAAAACCACCGGAGGGCCCTACTGCCTGGGGGCCCACCTCCTCGTCTATGGATCAGGTCCCGTCTGTGCACTTGAATTGTACATTATACATATTATCTACAGTGCATTGGAGTTATTAATCTGGTACATTATCATGCATGCACTAGCAGTATTTACTATATATATTTATCACTAGGTGATTCATCGCGCCCTACGGGCGCTCTTCACACCGTCGTAAGGGGCTACGCCCCGTTAAACTCAACAGAAAAGTGAAAGTGTAGAGTAGTAGATGTTGAAGTTGTGGTGGAATGGTTGTTTTGTTTGTGGATAGATGTACAGTAGTATGAGAAAAGGGACTGTGATGGTGAATGGGGTGTAGGGTCTTGTGACAGGGGCAAACGCAGCATTTTCAGGGGGGGGTTTCTGTGTATATATATATACACACACGCACACACGTGTGTGTGTGTGTGTGTGTGTGTGTGTGTGTGTGTGTGTGTGTGTGTGTGTGTGTGTGTGTATGTATGTGTATATATATATATATATATATATATATGCAGCATGATAGATACAAAGCAGAATTTGACACAGCTTCTTTATTATAGTATTTGCCGGATACCCTCCACATCAATCGATTATACAGCAAGCACTTGGCGGCACTCACGGACATAAAACAGGTGAGGAAAAAGGTTATTTCAACGTTTAAATGTTAGTCACAAATCCATTTAGTCACACATCCACAAAAATGTTGAAAATGTTGAAATAACCTGTCTCCTGACCTGTTTAATGTCCGTGAGTGCCGCCAACTGCTTGCTGTATATGTACAATGATATAAAAGCATTCCACTTTCTACCTTTCCAGCACAATAGCAGCCATCAAGTTATCCCCCCCCCCTTCTTCACACCACCCCACGCCACCAATATCAGCCTTACTCCCAAGGTGGGGAAGGAGGGGGGGGGGGGCACTACTGCTGGCTCCTATATAGGCCAGATATACTGTTGTGTGGCTGATGGTGGTGGGGGCTGGGGGTGGATGGGGAGGGTGTTGTTTCAAGGATTGTGTTGGGTGATACTTCCCCCCTTCCAGCACAATAGCAGTCATCAAGTTATTGACTCCCCCCCCCCCCCCCCCAATATCAGCCTTACTCCCAAGGTGGGGAAGGGGGTTGTAGGGGGGGGGTGCGTTACAGTTGGCTCCTATACTGATGGTGGTGAGTGCGGGAGGTGTATTTGTGCTGGGTGATGGTGGAGTGGCAACAGGGCTGGCGGGCGCAGGGAGAGCGGTGCGCGTTACGGAGGCGCATGTGGCAGACAGAGCGCTGCGGGTTACGGAGGTGACAGAGGCGCAGCTGCCGCGGTAGTGACGGAGGCTTGCGGTGTGGTGTGTGGCGCCTCCGTGAGACAGGGTGAGCGCTCTGTGCGGTCCTGTAGTCCGAGCGCTTATGTGTGCTAATGTATAGTGTGCTAAAAGAAATAATAAATGAATATAATAAATTAATATAATAAAATAAAATATAATAAAATATAATAAAATAAAATAAAAGTCAACAAAAATGAATAAGGGCGAGGGAAGGGTTGGGTAAGGGTAGTGGGGAGGAAGTGCAATGTTTACAGCTCCTTTGTGTATTTTGTGGAGCTTGTGGACACTTTGGATGAAAGGCTCAGTCTATTCGTTTGTAGTGGAAAAACTTTCCCTGACTTACCCTATTATCCAGTATAGGTGTGGCTCTGGTGTTTTTTGACAGCGTAGGGGATAGCTTCTCCTGCCTGTGCTGTTAATCACGTTCCACTCCTTCTGGCCGCACTATAGCCGCTGCACCGTTCGTCAAAGGTCCTAGTCCTTGAAAAAGAATCCTGTTGCGGATTCGAAACGCGTTGGAGTACGGAGCACAAGAAGAACAAAGCTTAAACCAAGGACACGAAGCCCGCCGCCGCAAGCGCCCGAATACCGGAAGTAAACATCCGAACTTCCGGTTTGACGAACGGTGCAGCGGCTATAGTGCGGCCAGAAGGAGTGGAACGTGATTAACAGCACAGGCAGGAGAAGCTATCCCCTACGCTGTCAAAAAACACCAGAGCCACACCTATACTGGATAATAGGGTAAGTCAGGGAAAGTTTTTCCACTACAAACGAATAGACTGAGCCTTTCATCCAAAGTGTCCACAAGCTCCACAAAATACACAAAGGAGCTGTAAACATTGCACTTCCTCCCCACTACCCTTACCCAACCCTTCCCTCGTCCTTATTCATTTTTGTTGACTTTTATTTTATTTTATTTTATTATATTTTATTATATTTTATTTTATTATATTCATTTATTATATTCATTTATTATTTCTTTTAGCACACTATACATTAGCACACATAAGCGCTCGGTCCAAATCAATTTCTATACACGTTAAACAATAACCTGAGCAGCCTCATTTCACAAGCGCAGCAAACTATATTTATTCATTCGGTCCTGTAGTCCGGCGGAAGAGAGCTGCGGGTGACGGGGCTGGTGAAGGGCGATGGGAGCTGAATAGGAGCGAGAGTGGTAGTGACGGAGCCTGGCTGTGCTGTGTGCTCGGGCTCCGTGAGCGGTAGTGTGGAGCGATGTGTGCGACTGGGGTGTGGAGGGCGTTTAGCCGTGACTGTATTTGCACGGCGCGGCTGCACTGTAACAGATGGTGGGGGGGGGGGGGGGGCTAGCGGCGGACTTGGTAGCGGCTGTGTGTGGTGCAGTGGTGGGTAAGGTGGGTGTAGTAGGTGGTGGTGGGTGTTTGCAGGGGAGGGGTGGTGTGTGGTGAGGGTGTGTGGGTTACCTGGCAGTGTGGTCCGTCAGTGCACTGCTGGCTTGTGGCAGAGAATGGTGTGTCTGCCTGGTGGTCCCTTCTGCTATGGTGTGTGGTGTGCTGACACTGAGACAGGGCAGGGTCTGTGACTCCACCCAGCGTTAGAAATGCAGGCACAGAGTCACAGGGCTAATATATAGGAGATGGGCCCTATACCATGTTAGCCAAGCCTCTGTGGCAGCAGGCCACACCCCTAAGTATGGGCCTTTACCTCTGCATTCCCCCGGTGGTCTCTCCATGCCCCACTCATTTCTTGCTCTCTCTTTTCACTCTTTCACCATTGACATATAGGTGTGTTTTTCTCCTGCCTGGTAAATAGGTCAAAATATCAGATTTGAGGTGACAGATGGGTAGACTGGGTTAGGCAAGGTTAGTTGGTGGGCGGGTGGTCTGGGCAAACCAGGGACGTGCAGTCAGGGAAGGCAGGGGAGGCAGTGCCTCCCCTGTCATTAATGATTAAAATAATATAAAGAAGATACTTATGACACATACTGTATTCTGTGTCATAAGTAGCTCCTTTATATTAATCTAATCATTATCCCTGTGTAAATGTGTTTGGGAGGCACCGATCGTGGTGCCTCCCATTGTGAATGGGGAAGGGTGTGGGAGCGGGGAGCGGGGGGCGGGGGTGGGCAGGGCCTAGCCATGGGCATTAAAAGTCCATTGGAAATGCATGGGAAAGCGGCACCATTAGAGGTGCTGCTTTCATAAGGGATATGCTTTCAACCCATGAAAGCACACCCCTGTCAGTGAGGCCACAGTGATTGGCCAGAGGATCCGTCACTGGATTGGCTGCCATCACTGTATGGGTGTGCGGAGGTGCGGGCATTGGTAGCAGTGCGAGTAGTAGTGGCACTGCCATTCTGCAGAGTTTGGCAGCGGAGCGGTACCAATTTAAAAAATGGCACCTCAGTGTCATTTTTGAAATTCAAGATGGCAACCACGAGCCAATCACGGCTTGCTACGTCATCACCCCGGCCCCTCCGGCTGACTTATATAAGTCAGCGCGAGGCATCGGCGTCAGTCCAACGGCGGAAGAGCTCCTGAAGAAAGAAGACGCTGGAAGTCCTCGATGGGCGGCAGCCATGCAAACGAGCTTAAAGGCCGCCGCCCCTAGGTGAAGACCCTGAATAATAAACTCTTTTTTAAAGACGGTGTGGTGTTTTTATTTTAATATTTTCTTTACAGGTGGACTACAGGTGCCAGCGGGCCCTTTATGTCCGGACATGCTGGCACTTGTGGTTCTCCAAGTGCTATGCAAAAGAGCTTAACAGACGCCGCCCACCAGGTGAAGATGCTGGAAGCCCTGGGAAGGCGGCTGTCATGCAAAAGAGCTTAAAGGCCGCTGCCTCCCAGGTGAAGACGCCGGAAGCACTCGGGAGGCGGCGGCCCCCCAGGTGAAGACGCCGGAAGCCCTGGGGAGGCGGCAGCTATGCAAAAGAGCTTAAAGGCCACTGCCTCTCAGGTGAAGACGCAGGAAGCCCTGGGGAGGCGCCGGCCCCCCAAGTGAAGGCGTCGGAAGCCCTGGAGAGGCGGCGGCCATGCATAAAAGCTTAAAGGCCGCCGCCCCCAGGTGAAGACCTTGACTAATAAACTTTTTTTTAAAGACGGAGTGGTGTTTTTATTTTAATATTTTCTTTACAGGTGGACTACAGGTGCCAGTGGGCCCTTTATGTCCGGACATGCTGGCACTTGTGGTTCTCCAAGTGCTATGCAAAAAAGCTTAACAGCCACCGTACACCAGGTGAAGACGCTGGAAGCCCTGTGAAGGCGGCAGCCATGCAAAAGAGCTTAAAGGCCGGTGCCTCCCAGTTGAAGACGCCGGAGAAAGACGACGGAAGCCCTGGGGAGGCGGCGGCCCCCCAGGTGAAGACTGCGGAAGCCCTGGAGAGGCGGCGGCCATGCAAAAGAGCTTAAATGCTGCCGCCCCCAGGTGAAGACCCTGACTAATAAACTTTTTTTTAAAGACGGTGTGGTGTTTTTATTTTAATATTTTCTTTACAGGTGCCAGCGGGCCCTTTATGTCCGGACATGCTGGCAATTGTGGTTTTCCAAGTGCTATGCAAAAGAGCTTAACAGCCGCCGCCCACTAGGTGAAGAAGCTGGAAGCCCTGGGAAGGCGGCAGCCATGCAAAAGAGCTTAAAGGCCGCCGCCCCCAGGTGAAGACCCTGACTAATAAACTTTTTTTTTAAAGACGGTGTGGTGTTTTTAAAGTAGAAGACGAAGACAAAGAAGAACAACAACAACAAAAATAGGCTACATTTTACTTAAAATAAAAATAGACATTTATTTTTTAAATATATTTTGCTTGAAGTTGTCTTAATAAATAAATTCTCTCAAAAGGTGAAGAAATTACACATATTTAGGGAGACAATTATATTAGGAGAGTTTAGAACCATGCATTGTTTATTCTACACAAGAGAGTACCATGTGAGGCAGCCATTTTGGGTCCACTACATAGATTACACTGTGCTATAAGTAAAACATGGCAGTAAGGCATACAAAGGTAAAATGAAAAGCAACTAACAGGACACCTAGTTTGCAGCTTACACAGTAAGGAAAATGGTCTTACTCTATAATTGCTTTTAGATATCTTTCTCCTTTATAACTATTTTAAATAGAGATGAGCGGGTTCGGTTTCTCTGAATCCGAACCCGCCAGAACTTCATGTTTTTTTTCACGGGTCCGAGCGACTCGGATCTTCCCGCCTTGCTCGGTTAACCCGAGCGCGCCCGAACGTCATCATGACGCTGTCGGATTCTCGCGAGGCTCGGATTCTATCGCGAGACTCGGATTCTATATAAGGAGCCGCGCGTCGCCGCCATTTTCACACGTGCATTGAGATTGATAGGGAGAGGACGTGGCTGGCGTCCTCTCCGTTTAGAATTAGAATAGATTAGAGAGACACTTGATTTACTAATTTTGGGGAGCATTAGGAGTACTCAGTAGTGTACAGTGCAGAGTTTTGCTGATAGTGACCAGTGACCACCACTTTTATTTATAATCCGTTCTCTGCCTGAAAAAAGCGATACACAGCACACAGTGACTCAGTCACATACCATATCTGTGTGCACTGCTCAGGCTCAGGCCAGTGTGCTGCATCATCTATATATATTATATATCTGTCTGACTGCTCAGCTCACACAGCTTATAATTGTGGGGGAGACTGGGGAGCACTACTGCAGTGCCAGTTATAGGTTATAGCAGGAGCCAGGAGTACATAATATTATATTAAAATTAAACAGTGCACACTTTTGCTGCAGGAGTGCCACTGCCAGTGTGACTAGTGACCAGTGACCTGACCACCAGTATATAATATTAGTAGTATACTATCTCTTTATCAACCAGTCTATATTAGCAGCAGACACAGTACAGTGCGGTAGTTCACGGCTGTGGCTACCTCTGTGTCGGCACTCGGCAGCCCGTCCATAATTGTATATACCAGTGACCTAACCGTGGTTTTTTTTTCTTTCTTTATACATACATACTAGTTACGAGTATACTATCTCTTTATCAACCAGTCTATATATTAGCAGCAGACACAGTACAGTGCGGTAGTTCACGGCTGTGGCTACCTCTGTGTTGGCACTCGGCAGCCCGTCCATAATTGTATATACCACCTAACCGTGGTTTTTTTTTCTTTCTTTATACATACATACTAGTTACGAGTATACTATCTCTTTATCAACCAGTCTATATATTAGCAGCAGACACAGTACAGTGCGGTAGTTCACGGCTGTGGCTACCTCTGTGTCGGCACTCGGCAGCCCGTCCATAATTGTATATACCACCTAACCGTGGTTTTTTTTTCTTTCTTTATACATACATACTAGTTACGAGTATACTATCTCTTTATCAACCAGTCTATATATTAGCAGCAGACACAGTACAGTGCGGTAGTTCACGGCTGTGGCTACCTCTGTGTCGGCACTCGGCAGCCCGTCCATAATTGTATATACCACCTAACCGTGGTTTTTTTTTCTTTCTTTATACATACATACTAGTTACGAGTATACTATCTCTTTATCAACCAGTCTATATATTAGCAGCAGACACAGTACAGTGCGGTAGTTCACGGCTGTGGCTACCTCTGTGTCGGCACTCGGCAGCCCGTCCATAATTGTATATACCACCTAACCGTGGTTTTTTTTTCTTTCTTTATACATACATACTAGTTACGAGTATACTATCTCTTTATCAACCAGTCTATATATTAGCAGCAGACACAGTACAGTGCGGTAGTTCACGGCTGTGGCTACCTCTGTGTCGGCACTCGGCAGCCCGTCCATAATTGTATATACCACCTAACCGTGGTTTTTTTTTCTTTCTTTATACATACATACTAGTTACGAGTATACTATCTCTTTATCAACCAGTCTATATATTAGCAGCAGACACAGTACAGTGCGGTAGTTCACGGCTGTGGCTACCTCTGTGTCGGCACTCGGCAGCCCGTCCATAATTGTATATACCACCTAACCGTGGTTTTTTTTTCTTTCTTTATAGTCATACTAGTTACGAGTATACTATCTCTTTATCAACCAGTCTATATTAGCAGCAGACACAGTACAGTGCGGTAGTTCACGGCTGTGGCTACCTCTGTGTCGGCACTCGGCAGCCCGTCCATAATTGTATATACCACCTAACCGTGGTTTTTTTTTCTTTCTTTATACATACATACTAGTTACGAGTATACTATCTCTTTATCAACCAGTCTATATATTAGCAGCATACACAGTACAGTGCGGTAGTTCACGGCTGTGGCTACCTCTGTGTCGGCACTCGGCAGCCCGTCCATAATTGTATATACCACCTAACCGTGGTTTTTTTTCTTTCTTTATACATACATACTAGTTACGAGTATACTATCTCTTTATCAACCAGTCTATATATTAGCAGCAGACACAGTACAGTGCGGTAGTTCACGGCTGTGGCTACCTCTGTGTCGGCACTCGGCAGCCCGTCCATAATTGTATACTAGTATCCAATCCATCCATCTCCATTGTTTACCTGAGGTGCCTTTTAGTTGTGCCTATTAAAATATGGAGAACAAAAATGTTGAGGTTCCAAAATTAGGGAAAGATCAAGATCCACTTCCACCTCGTGCTGAAGCTGCTGCCACTAGTCATGGCCGAGACGATGAAATGCCAGCAACGTCGTCTGCCAAGGCCGATGCCCAATGGCATAGTACAGAGCATGTCAAAACCAAAACACCAAATATCAGTAAAAAAAGGACTCCAAAACCTAAAATAAAATTGTCGGAGGAGAAGCGTAAACTTGCCAATATGCCATTTACCACACGGAGTGGCAAGGAACGGCTGAGGCCCTGGCCTATGTTCATGGCTAGTGGTTCAGCTTCACATGAGGATGGAAGCACTCAGCCTCTCGCTAGAAAACTGAAAAGACTCAAGCTGGCAAAAGCACCGCAAAGAACTGTGCGTTCTTTGAAATCCCAAATCCACAAGGAGAGTCCAATTGTGTCGGTTGCGATGCCTGACCTTCCCAACACTGGACGTGAAGAGCATGCACCTTCCACCATTTGCACGCCCCCTGCAAGTGCTGGAAAGAGCACCCGCAGTCCAGTTCCTGATAGTCAGATTGAAGATGTCAGTGTTGAAGTACACCAGGATGAGGAGGATATGGGTGTTGCTGGCGCTGGGGAGGAAATTGACCAGGAGGATTCTGATGGTGAGGTGGTTTGTTTAAGTCAGGCACCCGGGGAGACTCCTGTTGTCCGTGGGAGGAATATGGCCGTTGACATGCCAGATGAAAATACCAAAAAAATCAGCTCTTCGGTGTGGAGGTATTTCACCAGAAATGCGGACAACAGGTGTCAAGCCGTGTGTTCCCTTTGTCAAGCTGTAATAAGTAGGGGTAAGGACGTTAACCACCTCGGAACATCCTCCCTTATACGTCACCTGCAGCGCATTCATAATAAGTCAGTGACAAGTTCAAAAACTTTGGGTGACAGCGGAAGCAGTCCACTGACCAGTAAATCCCTTCCTCTTGTAACCAAGCTCACGCAAACCACCCCACCAACTCCCTCAGTGTCAATTTCCTCCTTCCCCAGGAATGCCAATAGTCCTGCAGGCCATGTCACTGGCAATTCTGACGAGTCCTCTCCTGCCTGGGATTCCTCCGATGCATCCTTGCGTGTAACGCCTACTGCTGCTGGCGCTGCTGTTGTTGCCGCTGGGAGTCGATGGTCATCCCAGAGGGGAAGTCGTAAGCCCACTTGTACTACTTCCAGTTAGAGATGAGCGGGTTCGGTTTCTTTGAATCCGAACCCGCACGAACTTCACTTTTTTTTCCACGGGTCCGAGCGACTCGGATCTTCCCGCCTTGCTCGGTTAACCCGAGCGCGCCCGAACGTCATCATGACGCTGTCGGATTCTCGCGAGGCTCGGATTCTATCGCGAGACTCGGATTCTATATAAGGAGCCGCGCGTCGCCGCCATTTTCACTCGTGCATTGAGATTGATAGGGAGAGGACGTGTCTGGCGTCCTCTCCATTAGAATAGAGATAGATAGATTAGATAGAGAGAGATTGTGCAGAGTCGCAGACAGAGTTAGTTTACCACAGTCAGTGACCAGTGCAGTTGCTAGTTAACTTTTATTTAATATAATATATCCGTTCACTTCTCTCTGCTATATCCGTTCTCTGCCTGAAAAAAAAAACGATACACAGCACAGTCAGTCACACAGTGTGACTCAGTCTGTGTGCACTCAGCTCAGCCCAGTGTGCTGCACAGTCATCAATGTATAAATTAAAAGCTTATAATTAATTGTGGGGGAGACTGGGGAGCACTGCAGGTTGTTAGCAGGAGCCAGGAGTACAATTATATTAATTAACAGTGCACACTTTTGCTGCAGGAGTGGTGACCAGTGCCTGACCACCAGTATAGTATTGTTGTATACTACTAATATCTCTTTAAATATCAACCAGTCTATATTAGCAGCAGACACAGTACAGTGCGGTAGTTCACGGCTGTGGCTACCTCTGTGTCGGCACACGGCAGGCAGTCCGTCCGACCAGAATTGTATTATTTATTATTATATACCTACCACCTAACCGTGGTTTTTTTTTCATTCTTTATACCGTCATAGTGTCATCCTAATTGTTACGAGTATACTACTATCTCTTTATCAACCAGTGTACAGTGCGGTAGTTCACGGCTGTGGCTACCTCTGTGTCGGCACACGGCAGGCAGTCCGTCCGACCAGAATTGTATTATTTATTATTATGTACCTACCACCTAACCGTGGTTTTTTTTTCATTCTTTATACCGTCATAGTGTCATCCTAATTGTTACGAGTATACTACTATCTCTTTATCAACCAGTGTACAGTGCGGTAGTTCACGGCTGTGGCTACCTCTGTGTCGGCACACGGCAGGCAGTCCGTCCGACCAGAATTGTATTATTTATTATTATATACCTACCACCTAACCGTGGTTTTTTTTTCATTCTTTATACCGTCATAGTGTCATCCTAATTGTTACGAGTATACTACTATCTCTTTATCAACCAGTGTACAGTGCGGTAGTTCACGGCTGTGGCTACCTCTGTGTCGGCACACGGCAGGCAGTCCGTCCGACCAGAATTGTATTATTTATTATTATATACCTACCACCTAACCGTGGTTTTTTTTTCATTCTTTATACCGTCATAGTGTCATCCTAATTGTTACGAGTATACTACTATCTCTTTATCAACCAGTGTACAGTGCGGTAGTTCACGGCTGTGGCTACCTCTGTGTCGGCACACGGCAGGCAGTCCGTCCGACCAGAATTGTATTATTTATTATTATATACCTACCACCTAACCGTGGTTTTTTTTTCATTCTTTATACCGTCATAGTGTCATCCTAATTGTTACGAGTATACTACTATCTCTTTATCAACCAGTGTACAGTGCGGTAGTTCACGGCTGTGGCTACCTCTGTGTCGGCACACGGCAGGCAGTCCGTCCGACCAGAATTGTATTATTTATTATTATATACCTACCACCTAACCGTGGTTTTTTTTTCATTCTTTATACCGTCATAGTGTCATCCTAATTGTTACGAGTATACTACTATCTCTTTATCAACCAGTGTACAGTGCGGTAGTTCACGGCTGTGGCTACCTCTGTGTCGGCACACGGCAGGCAGTCCGTCCGACCAGAATTGTATTATTTATTATTATATACCTACCACCTAACCGTGGTTTTTTTTTCATTCTTTATACCGTCATAGTGTCATCCTAATTGTTACGAGTATACTACTATCTCTTTATCAACCAGTGTACAGTGCGGTAGTTCACGGCTGTGGCTACCTCTGTGTCGGCAGTCGGCAGGCAGTCCGTCCATCCATAATTGTATTATTATTATAATATATACCACCTAACCGTGGTTTTTTTTTCATTCTTTATACCGTCATAGTGTCATACTAGTTGTTACGAGTATACTACTATCTCTTTATCAACCAGTGTACAGTGCGGTAGTTCACGGCTGTGGCTACCTCTGTGTCGGCAGTCGGCAGGCAGTCCGTCCATCCATAATTGTATTATTATTATAATATATACCACCTAACCGTGGTTTTTTTATACCACCTAACCGTGGCAGTCCGTCCATAATTGTATACTAGTATCCAATCCATCCATCTCCATTGTTTACCTGAGGTGCCTTTTAGTTCTGCCTATAAAATATGGAGAACAAAAAAGTTGAGGTTCCAAAATTAGGGAAAGATCAAGATCCACTTCCACCTCGTGCTGAAGCTGCTGCCACTAGTCATGGCCGAGACGATGAAATGCCAGCAACGTCGTCTGCCAAGGCCGATGCCCAATGTCATAGTACAGAGCATGTCAAATCCAAAACACCAAATATCAGAAAAAAAAGGACTCCAAAACCTAAAATAAAATTGTCGGAGGAGAAGCGTAAACTTGCCAATATGCCATTTACCACACGGAGTGGCAAGGAACGGCTGAGGCCCTGGCCTATGTTCATGGCTAGTGGTTCAGCTTCACATGAGGATGGAAGCACTCAGCCTCTCGCTAGAAAACTGAAAAGACTCAAGCTGGCAAAAGCACCGCAAAGAACTGTGCGTTCTTTGAAATCCCAAATCCACAAGGAGAGTCCAATTGTGTCGTTTGCGATGCCTGACCTTCCCAACACTGGACGTGAAGAGCATGCGCCTTCCACTATTTGCATGCCCCCTGCAAGTGCTGGAAGGAGCACCCGCAGTCCAGTTCCTGATAGTCAGATTGAAGATGTCAGTGTTGAAGTACACCAGGATGAGGAGGATATGGGTGTTGCTGGCGCTGGGGAGGAAATTGACCAGGAGGATTCTGATGGTGAGGTGGTTTGTTTAAGTCAGGCACCCGGGGAGACACCTGTTGTCCGTGGGAGGAATATGGCCGTTGACATGCCAGGTGAAAATACCAAAAAAATCAGCTCTTCGGTGTGGAGGTATTTCACCAGAAATGCGGACAACAGGTGTCAAGCCGTGTGTTCCCTTTGTCAAGCTGTAATAAGTAGGGGTAAGGACGTTAACCACCTCGGAACATCCTCCCTTATACGTCACCTGCAGCGCATTCATAATAAGTCAGTGACAAGTTCAAAAACTTTGGGTGACAGCGGAAGCAGTCCACTGACCAGTAAATCCCTTCCTCTTGTAACCAAGCTCACGCAAACCACCCCACCAACTCCCTCAGTGTCAATTTCCTCCTTCCCCAGGAATGCCAATAGTCCTGCAGGCCATGTCACTGGCAAGTCTGACGAGTCCTCTCCTGCCTGGGATTCCTCCGATGCATCCTTGCGTGTAACGCCTACTGCTGCTGGCGCTGCTGTTGTTGCCGCTGGGAGTCGATGGTCATCCCAGAGGGGAAGTCGTAAGCCCACTTGTACTACTTCCAGTAAGCAATTGACTGTTCAACAGTCCTTTGCGAGGAAGATGAAATATCACAGCAGTCATCCTACTGCAAAGCGGATAACTGAGGCCTTGGCATCCTGGGTGGTGAGAAACGTGGTTCCGGTATCCATCATTACTGCAGAGCCAACTAGAGACTTGTTGGAGGTACTGTGTCCCCGGTACCAAATACCATCTAGGTTCCATTTCTCTAGGCAGGCGATACCGAAAATGTACACAGACCTCAGAAAAAGAGTCACCAGTGTCCTAAAAAATGCAGCTGTACCCAATGTCCACTTAACCACGGACATGTGGACAAGTGGAGCAGGGCAGGGTCAGGACTATATGACTGTGACAGCCCACTGGGTAGATGTATGGACTCCCGCCGCAAGAACAGCAGCGGCGGCACCAGTAGCAGCATCTCGCAAACGCCAACTCTTTCCTAGGCAGGCTACGCTTTGTATCACCGCTTTCCAGAATACGCACACAGCTGAAAACCTCTTACGGCAACTGAGGAAGATCATCGCGGAATGGCTTACCCCAATTGGACTCTCCTGTGGATTTGTGGCATCGGACAACGCCAGCAATATTGTGTGTGCATTAAATCTGGGCCAATTCCAGCACGTCCCATGTTTTGCACATACCTTGAATTTGGTGGTGCAGAATTTTTTAAAAAACGACAGGGGCGTGCAAGAGATGCTGTCGGTGGCCAGAAGAATTGCGGGACACTTTCGGCGTACAGGCACCACGTACAGAAAACTGGAGCACCACCAAAAACTACTGAACCTGCCCTGCCATCATCTGAAGCAAGAAGTGGTAACGAGGTGGAATTCAACCCTCTATATGCTTCAGAGGTTGGAGGAGCAGCAAAAGGCCATTCAAGCCTATACAATTGAGCACGATATAGTAGGTGGAATGCACCTGTCTCAAGTGCAGTGGAGAATGATTTCAACGTTGTGCAAGGTTCTGATGCCCTTTGAACTTGCCACACGTGAAGTCAGTTCAGACACTGCCAGCCTGAGTCAGGTCATTCCCCTCATCAGGCTTTTGCAGAAGAAGCTGGAGGCATTGAAGGAGGAGCTAACACGGAGCGATTCCGCTAGGCATGTGGGACTTGTGGATGCAGCCCTTAATTCGCTTAACAAGGATTCACGGGTGGTCAATCTGTTGAAATCAGAGCACTACATTTTGGCCACCGTGCTCGATCCTAGATTTAAAGCCTACCTTGGATCTCTCTTTCCGGCAGACACAGGTCTGCTGGGGTTGAAAGACCTGCTGGTGACAAAATTGTCAAGTCAAGCGGAACGCGACCTGTCAACATCTCCTCCTTCACATTCTCCCGCAACTGGGGGTGCGAGGAAAAGGCTCAGAATTCCGAGCCCACCCGCTGGCGGTGATGCAGGGCAGTCTGGAGCGACTGCTGATGCTGACATCTGGTCCGGACTGAAGGACCTGACAACGATTACGGACATGTCGTCTACTGTCACTGCATATGATTCTCTCAACATTGATAGAATGGTGGAGGATTATATGAGTGACCGCATCCAAGTAGGCACGTCACACAGTCCGTACTTATACTGGCAGGAAAAAGAGGCAATTTGGAGGCCCTTGCACAAACTGGCTTTATTCTACCTAAGTTGCCCTCCCACAAGTGTGTACTCCGAAAGAGTGTTTAGTGCCGCCGCTCACCTTGTCAGCAATCGGCGTACGAGGTTACATCCAGAAAATGTGGAGAAGATGATGTTCATTAAAATGAATTATAATCAATTCCTCCGCGGAGACATTGACCAGCAGCAATTGCCTCCACAAAGTACACAGGGAGCTGAGATGGTGGATTCCAGTGGGGACGAATTGATAATCTGTGAGGAGGGGGATGTACACGGTGATATATCGGAGGGTGAAGATGAGGTGGACATCTTGCCTCTGTAGAGCCAGTTTGTGCAAGGAGAGATTAATTGCTTCTTTTTTGGGGGGGGTCCAAACCAACCCGTCATATCAGTCACAGTCGTGTGGCAGACCCTGTCACTGAAATGATGGGTTGGTTAAAGTGTGCATGTCCTGTTTTGTTTATACAACATAAGGGTGGGTGGCAGGGCCCAAGGATAATTCCATCTTGCACCTCTTTTTTCTTTTCTTTTTCTTTGCATCATGTGCTGATTGGGGAGGGTTTTTTGGAAGGGACATCCTGCGTGACACTGCAGTGCCACTCCTAGATGGGCCCGGTGTTTGTGTCGGCCACTAGGGTCGCTAATCTTACTCACACAGCTACCTCATTGCGCCTCTTTTTTTCTTTGCGTCATGTGCTGTTTGGGGAGGGTTTTTTGGAAGGGACATCCTGCGTGACACTGCAGTGCCACTCCTAGATGTGCCCGGTGTTTGTGTCGGCCACTAGGGTCGCTAATCTTACTCACACAGTCAGCTACCTCATTGCGCCTCTTTTTTTCTTTGCGTCATGTGCTGTTTGGGGAGGGTTTTTTGGAAGGGCCATCCTGCGTGACACTGCAGTGCCACTCCTAGATGGGCCCGGTGTTTGTGTCGGCCACTAGGGTCGCTTATCTTACTCACACAGCGACCTCGGTGCAAATTTTAGGACTAAAAATAATATTGTGAGGTGTGATGTGTTCAGAATAGGCTGAAAATGAGTGTAAATTATGTTTTTTGAGGTTAATAATACTTTGGGATCAAAATTACCCCCAAATTCTATGATTTAAGCTGTTTTTTAGGGTTTTTTTAAAAAAACACCCGAATCCAAAACACACCCGAATCCGACAAAAAAAATTCGGTGAGGTTTTGCCAAAACGCGGTCGAACCCAAAACACGGCCGCGGAACCGAACCCAAAACCAAAACACAAAACCCGAAAAATTTCCGGCGCTCATCTCTACTTCCAGTAAGCAATTGACTGTTCAACAGTCCTTTGCGAGGAAGATGAAATATCACAGCAGTCATCCTACTGCAAAGCGGATAACTGAGGCCTTGGCATCCTGGGTGGTGAGAAACGTGGTTCCGGTATCCATCATTACTGCAGAGCCAACTAGAGACTTGTTGGAGGTACTGTGTCCCCGGTACCAAATACCATCTAGGTTCCATTTCTCTAGGCAGGCGATACCGAAAATGTACACAGACCTCAGAAAAAGAGTCACCAGTGTCCTAAAAAATGCAGCTGTACCCAATGTCCACTTAACCACGGACATGTGGACAAGTGGAGCAGGGCAGGGTCAGGACTATATGACTGTGACAGCCCACTGGGTAGATGTATGGACTCCCGCCGCAAGAACAGCAGCGGCGGCACCAGTAGCAGCATCTCGCAAACGCCAACTCTTTCCTAGGCAGGCTACGCTTTGTATCACCGCTTTCCAGAATACGCACACAGCTGAAAACCTCTTACGGCAACTGAGGAAGATCATCGCGGAATGGCTTACCCCAATTGGACTCTCCTGTGGATTTGTGGCATCGGACAACGCCAGCAATATTGTGTGTGCATTAAATCTGGGCCAATTCCAGCACGTCCCATGTTTTGCACATACCTTGAATTTGGTGGTGCAGAATTTTTTAAAAAACGACAGGGGCGTGCAAGAGATGCTGTCGGTGGCCAGAAGAATTGCGGGACACTTTCGGCGTACAGGCACCACGTACAGAAAACTGGAGCACCACCAAAAACTACTGAACCTGCCCTGCCATCATCTGAAGCAAGAAGTGGTAACGAGGTGGAATTCAACCCTCTATATGCTTCAGAGGTTGGAGGAGCAGCAAAAGGCCATTCAAGCCTATACAATTGAGCACGATATAGTAGGTGGAATGCACCTGTCTCAAGTGCAGTGGAGAATGATTTCAACGTTGTGCAAGGTTCTGATGCCCTTTGAACTTGCCACACGTGAAGTCAGTTCAGACACTGCCAGCCTGAGTCAGGTCATTCCCCTCATCAGGCTTTTGCAGAAGAAGCTGGAGGCATTGAAGGAGGAGCTAACACGGAGCGATTCCGCTAGGCATGTGGGACTTGTGGATGCAGCCCTTAATTCGCTTAACAAGGATTCACGGGTGGTCAATCTGTTGAAATCAGAGCACTACATTTTGGCCACCGTGCTCGATCCTAGATTTAAAGCCTACCTTGGATCTCTCTTTCCGGCAGACACAGGTCTGCTGGGGTTGAAAGACCTGCTGGTGACAAAATTGTCAAGTCAAGCGGAACGCGACCTGTCAACATCTCCTCCTTCACATTCTCCCGCAACTGGGGGTGCGAGGAAAAGGCTCAGAATTCCGAGCCCACCCGCTGGCGGTGATGCAGGGCAGTCTGGAGCGACTGCTGATGCTGACATCTGGTCCGGACTGAAGGACCTGACAACGATTACGGACATGTCGTCTACTGTCACTGCATATGATTCTCTCAACATTGATAGAATGGTGGAGGATTATATGAGTGACCGCATCCAAGTAGGCACGTCACACAGTCCGTACTTATACTGGCAGGAAAAAGAGGCAATTTGGAGGCCCTTGCACAAACTGGCTTTATTCTACCTAAGTTGCCCTCCCACAAGTGTGTACTCCGAAAGAGTGTTTAGTGCCGCCGCTCACCTTGTCAGCAATCGGCGTACGAGGTTACATCCAGAAAATGTGGAGAAGATGATGTTCATTAAAATGAATTATAATCAATTCCTCCGCGGAGACATTGACCAGCAGCAATTGCCTCCACAAAGTACACAGGGAGCTGAGATGGTGGATTCCAGTGGGGACGAATTGATAATCTGTGAGGAGGGGGATGTACACGGTGATATATCGGAGGGTGAAGATGAGGTGGACATCTTGCCTCTGTAGAGCCAGTTTGTGCAAGGAGAGATTAATTGCTTCTTTTTTGGGGGGGGTCCAAACCAACCCGTCATATCAGTCACAGTCGTGTGGCAGACCCTGTCACTGAAATGATGGGTTGGTTAAAGTGTGCATGTCCTGTTTTGTTTATACAACATAAGGGTGGGTGGGAGGGCCCAAGGACAATTCCATCTTGCACCTCTTTTTTCTTTTCTTTTTCTTTGCATCATGTGCTGATTGGGGAGGGTTTTTTGGAAGGGACATCCTGCGTGACACTGCAGTGCCACTCCTAGATGGGCCCGGTGTTTGTGTCGGCCACTAGGGTCGCTAATCTTACTCACACAGTCAGCTACCTCATTGCGCCTCTTTTTTTCTTTGCGTCATGTGCTGTTTGGGGAGGGTTTTTTGGAAGGGACATCCTGCGTGACACTGCAGTGCCACTCCTAGATGGGCCCGGTGTTTGTGTCGGCCACTAGGGTCGCTAATCTTACTCACACAGTCAGCTACCTCATTGCGCCTCTTTTTTTCTTTGCGTCATGTGCTGTTTGGGGAGGGTTTTTTGGAAGGGACATCCTGCGTGACACTGCAGTGCCACTCCTAGATGGGCCCGGTGTTTGTGTCGGCCACTAGGGTCGCTAATCTTACTCACACAGTCAGCTACCTCATTGCGCCTCTTTTTTTCTTTGCGTCATGTGCTGTTTGGGGAGGGTTTTTTGGAAGGGACATCCTGCGTGACACTGCAGTGCCACTCCTAGATGTGCCCGGTGTTTGTGTCGGCCACTAGGGTCGCTAATCTTACTCACACAGCTACCTCATTGCGCCTCTTTTTTTCTTTGCGTCATGTGCTGTTTGGGGAGGGTTTTTTGGAAGGGCCATCCTGCGTGACACTACAGTGCCACTCCTAGATGGGCCCGGTGTTTGTGTCGGCCACTAGGGTCGCTAATCTTACTCACACAGCTACCTCATTGCGCCTCTTTTTTTCTTTGCGTCATGTGCTGTTTGGGGAGGGTTTTTTGGAAGGGACATCCTGCGTGACACTGCAGTGCCACTCCTAGATGGGCCCGGTGTTTGTGTCGGCCACTAGGGTCGCTAATCTTACTCACACAGTCAGCTACCTCATTGCGCCTCTTTTTTTCTTTGCGTCATGTGCTGTTTGGGGAGGGTTTTTTGGAAGGGCCATCCTGCGTGACACTGCAGTGCCACTCCTAGATGGGCCCGGTGTTTGTGTCGGCCACTAGGGTCGCTAATCTTACTCACACAGCTACCTCATTGCGCCTCTTTTTTTCTTTGCGTCATGTGCTGTTTGGGGAGGGTTTTTTGGAAGGGCCATCCTGCGTGACACTGCAGTGCCACTCCTAGATGGGCCCGGTGTTTGTGTCGGCCACTAGGGTCGCTAATCTTACTCACACAGCTACCTCATTGCGCCTCTTTTTTTCTTTGCGTCATGTGCTGTTTGGGGAGGGTTTTTTGGAAGGGACATCCTGCGTGACACTGCAGTGCCACTCCTAGATGGGCCCGGTGTTTGTGTCGGCCACTAGGGTCGCTTATCTTACTCACACAGCGACCTCGGTGCAAATTTTAGGACTAAAAATAATATTGTGAGGTGTGAGGTATTCAGAATAGACTGAAAATGAGTGTAAATTATGGTTTTTGAGGTTAATAACACTTTGGGATCAAAATGACCCCCAAATTCTATGATTTAAGCTGTTTTTTAGTGTTTTTGGAAAAAAACACCCGAATCCAAAACACACCCGAATCCGACAAAAAAAATTCGGTGAGGTTTTGCCAAAACGCGTTCGAACCCAAAACACGGCCGCGGAACCGAACCCAAAACCAAAACACAAAACCCGAAAAATTTCAGGCGCTCATCTCTAATTTTAAAGTGAGCTGAGGGGAAAATAACAATACAGGGTCCAGTTACATTATAAAATAATAAAAAAAAATTCTCTGACCAAATAAAAAAAAAAAAAAAAAATTATAATAATTCTCCAACACTCCGAAGATGGTAAGCTCATACTGTGAATTGCAGAAAATATTTCTATGAACCCCACTTAATCACTGTTACACACAGGTTCTCACTGAGCGGAGGTTGAGATGAGAGGGGTGTTGTGGATCTCTGATAATCTCAGGTCTCTGAGGAGTTAAGTGAAAAACTACTGTCTCCCACTGTGATGCTCTAAGACATTGACAAGATGCCGCCGCATTTATGTGCAGGATTTAGGTCAGCAGCCATCTTGGTACAGGGAGTGAAGCCTTCCTGAAGGAACAGTATGGAATCTGCACAGTAGCGCTCTCCCCTTTCAACACTTTTTACATACAAATAGGATAATAATGATAAAACTCCCACATAGTCATCTAAATGGGATGTAGTCACCATATAAACAGCTAGTTCCTTCTGTGGAAAGCAACAACTTCTAATGCAGCTACCAGTTAGCAAGCAACATCAGTGCACATGTGCAGACCAGTAGGGACCATATGGTAGCACTGATCCCAAGTTTTGAATGACCAGCTAAACTACAGGAATAATTTATTAAACTCAATAAAACAGGAGTTAAAGGGAATGTCTCATATTTATCAGCACATCCCTAGGCATACAATGCTAGCAAACTCAATGTGATATTAGAATATTACTAGAGATGTGCACAGGACCATTTTTGCTGGATTTGGAATTGGCCCTGATTCGTCATCCGGCTTTGTATTTGGTTTTTGCCAAACTGCCGTGACTGGTTTTGTTTTTTTGTTTTCAAAAATTGACAAACAAAACTAAAATCACATAATTTGGGCCTTTTTTTTGTTCCATGGGGGTGATTCAGACCTGATCCTAGATGTGCTAAATTTAGCACATTTATGATCAGATTCTCTGACATGCGGGGGGACGCCCAGCCCAGGGCTAGTATGCCCCACATGTTAGGCGCCCGCATGAGACCCGCAGCCATTTTTGTGATAGCATCGGCTGCGTGTGATGTCATGCAGCTGCTCCGACTACGCCCCCTGTTTCTCCGCTGCCGCCCCTGTTTTGAAGTCTCGTCCCCGCAATACTCTATCTCCGTATTTGAAATGGAGTGCTGCCTCCCCACCCCCACCCCCGCGACCATCTCTGCCTCATAGACAGGCAGAAGCAATCGCATTCTCTGTGGGGCGCCATAGAAAATGCAGGCGCATGCGCAGGATGGGCCCTGCGCAGGATCCCGCATCCTCTTAGCAATTTTTACCGTTGGATCGCTTATTGCGATTGCGATCCAACCTGAATCAGGCTCTATTTGTAAAATATAAAATATACATCACAATATTAGATGCCACTAAGTGAGCAAAACTGCCGGCAAATGGCAGTAATACAATTTTCTCATGTAATAATTTAAAATAATAAGTGAAATCACATTTCCCTTAGGTCAGTCATGTAAAAGACAAGGGCCTCAAACCAGAAATAACCAGTCTTAGCCGGTCTGGTGGGGTGTGTGAGGTCATGCTGTGATGTCATAATGGAAACTGCCTATGTCAGGGCTATGCTGTTGCTGTCTCTTGCATATGCTTTCAGAGGCCTGGCACGGCACAGCACACTGGTAGAAGGTTAGTGACTGGACAAAGATAAGAGCAACTTATTTTGAATCGTCGGCAGACGTTTAGCATGACTATTATAATATATGACTTACGACCTTGGGGATAGCATAGTATTGGATAAAAACAAAATCTCACACCTACTGGGACAGTGCCATTACTTAACATCCACAAGCGGCTGCAAATGGGCCATTGGAGATATATGAAGGGTGCTTTACTCTCTCTCTCTGCCTGCCTAAATCCCAGTGTGCCAGTGTTGCACGCTGATCCATTTTTATTAATATGTAGAGATGTAAGAGAATTAAATTGTGCTTTAATCATTACTTTTGTTTTTATCCAATACTATATACAGATGTAGCCATGCTGATCATGGCTACATCTGAGGGAAACGTGCACCCTCGACGCAGCTATGCGCACCTGTGCCTAGCCATGTCGAGTTGCGGCATTTGCCGCCCCCATCCATGTGAATGGGGCACACACATGTCTTAGACGTCCAGACGTATGCAGTGCGGTCGCGACTAACAAGGCGCAATCACCTTAAGATGTAGCCACAACGAGAATGGCTACATTTGTACAGTTGTAATTCCTGTTAGCGTCAGAAATTAATGCTATGGTGGTTATGACTGTCCCCATCCCCCCCCCCCTCACTCCCACTCAGGGTTGGACTGGCCCATAGGGGTACAGGGAAAACCACCGGTGGGCCCTACTGCCTGGGGGCCCACCTCCTCGTCTATGGATCAGGTCCCGTCTGTGCACTTGAATTGTACATTATACATATTATCTATAGTGCATTGCAGTTATTAATCTGGTACATTATCATGCATGCACTAGCAGTATTTACTATATATATTTATCATGGGCCCTATACCATGTTAGCCAAGCCTCTGTGGCAGCAGGCCACACCCCTAAGCATGGGCCTTTACCTCTGCATTCCCCCGGTGGGCTCTCCATGCCCCACTCATTTCTTGCTCTCTTTTTTCACTCTTTCACCATTGACATATAGGTGCGTTTTTCTCCTGCCGGGTAAATAGGTCAAAATATCAGATTTGAGATGACAGATGGGAAGACTGGGTTAGGCAAGGTTAGCTGGTGGGCGGGTGGTCTGGGCAAACCAGGGACGTGCAGTCAGGGAAGGCAGGGGAGGCAGTGCCTCCACTGTCATTAATGATTAAAATAATATAAAGAAGATACTTATGACACATACTGTATTCTGTGTCATAAGTATCTCCTTTATATTAATCTAATCATTATCCCTGTGTAAATGTGTTTGGGAGGCACCGATCGTGGTGCCTCCCATTGTGAATGGGAAAGGGTGTGGGAGCGGGGGGCGGGGGTGGGCGGGGCTTAGCCATGGGCATTAAAAGTCCATTGGAAATGCATGGGAAAGCGGCACCATTAGAGGTGCTGCTTTCATAAGGGATATGCTTTCAACCCATGAAAGCACACCCCTGTCAGTGAGGCCACAGTGATTGGCCAGAGGATCCGTCACTGGATCCGCTGCCATCACTGTATGGGTGTGCGGAGGTGCGGGCATTGGTAGCAGTGCGAGTAGTAGTGGCACTGCCATTCTGCAGAGTTTGGCAGCGGAGCGGTACAAATTTCAAAAATGGCACCTCAGTGTAATTTTTGAAATTCAAGATGGCAACCACGAGCCAATCACGGCTTGCTGCGTCATCACCCCGGCCCCTCCGGCTGACTTATATAAGTCAGCGCGAGGCATCGGCGTCAGTCCAACGGCGGAAGAGCTCCTGAAGAAAGAAGGCGCTGGAAGTCCTCGATGGGCGGCAGCCATGCAAACGAGCTTAAAGGCCGCCACCCCCAGGTGAAGACCCTGAATAATAAACTCTTTTTTAAAGATGGTGTGGTGTTTTTATTTTAATATTTTCTTTACAGGTGGACTACAGGTGCCAGCGGGCCCTTTATGTCCGGACATGCTGGCACTTGTGGTTCTCCAAGTGCTATGCAAAAGAGCTTAACAGCCGCCGCCCACCAGGTGAAGATGCTGGAAGCCCTGGGAAGGCGGCAGTCATGCAAAAGAGCTTAAAGGCCACTGCCTCCCAGGTGAAGACGCCGGAAGCACTCGGGAGGCGGCGGCCCCCCAGGTGAAGACGCCGGAAGCCCTGGGGAGGCGGCAGCTATGCAAAAGAGCTTAAAGGCCGCTGCCTCTCAGGTGAAGATGCAGGAAGCCCTGGGGAGGCGCCGGCCCCCCAGGTGAAGGCGTCGGAAACCCTGGAGAGGCGGCGGCCATGCATAAAAGCTTAAAGGCCGCCGCCCCCAGGTGAAGACCTTGACTAATAAACTTTTTTTTAAAGACGGAGTGGTGTTTTTATTTTAATATTTTCTTTACAGGTGGACTACAGGTGCCAGTGGGCCCTTTATGTCCGGACATGCTGGCACTTGCGGTTCTCCAAGTGCTATGCAAAAAAGCTTAACAGCCACCGTCCACCAGGTGAAGACGCTGGAAGCCCTGTGAAGGCGGCAGCCATGCAAAAGAGCTTAAAAGCCGCTGCCTCCCAGGTGAAGACGCCGGAGAAAGACGACGGAAGCCCTGGGGAGGCGGCGGCCCCACAGGTGAAGACGGCGGTAGCCCTGGAGAGGCGGCGGCCATGCAAAAGAGCTTAAATGCCGCCGCCCCCAGGTGAAGACCCTGACTAATAAACTTTTTTTTAAAGACGGTGTGGTGTTTTTATTTTAATATTTTCATTACAGGTGCCAGCGGGCCCTTTATGTCCGGACATGCTGGCAATTGTGGTTTTCCAAGTGCTATGCAAAAGAGCTTAACAGCCGCCGCCCACCAGGTGAAGAAGCTGGAAGCCCTGGGAAGGCGGCAGCCATGCAAAAGAGCTTAAAGGCCGCCGCCCCCAGGTGAAGACCCTGACTAATAAACTTTTTTTTTAAAGACGGTGTGGTGTTTTTAAAGAAGAAGACAAAGAAGAAGAACAACAACAACAAAAACAGGCTACATTTTACTTAAAATAAAAATAGACATTTATTTTTTAAATATATTTTGCTTGAAGTTGTCTTAATAAATAAATTCTCTCAAAAGGTGAAGAAATGACACATATTTAGGGAGACAAATATATTAGGAGAGTTTAGAACCATGCATTGTTTATTCTACACAAGAGAGTACCATGTGAGGCAGCCATTTTGGGTCCACTACATAAATTACACTGTGCCATAAGTAAAACATGGCAGTAACGCATACAAAGGTAAAATGAAAAGCAACTAACAGGACACCTAGTTTGCAGCTTACACAGTAAGGAAAATGGTCTTACTCTATAATTGCTTTTAGATATCTTTCTCCTTTATAACTATTTTAAAGTGAGCTGAGGGGAAAATAACAATACAGGGTCCAGTTACATTATAAAATAATTAAAAAAAATTCTCTGACCAAAAAAAAAAAAAAATTATAATAATTCTCCAACACTCCGAAGATGGTAAGCTCATACTGTGAATTGCAGAAAATATTTCTATGAACCCCACTTAATCACTGTTACACACTGGTTCTCACTGAGCGGAGGTTGAGATGAGAGGGGTGTTGTGGATCTCTGATAATCTCAGGTCTCTGAGGAGTTAAGTGAAAAACTACTGTCTCCCACTGTGATGCTCTAAGACATTGACAAGATGCCGCCGCATTTATGTGCAGGATTTATGTCAGCAGCCATCTTGGTACAGGGAGTGAAGCCTTCCTGAAGGAACAGTATGGAATCTGCACAGTAGCGCTCTCCCCTTTCAACACTTTTTACATACAAATAGGATAATAATGATAAAACTCCCACATAGTCATCTAAATGGGATGTAGTCACCATATAAACAGCTAGTTTCTCCTGTGGAAAGCAACAACTTCTAATGCAGCTACCAGTTAGCAAGCAACATCAGTGCACATGTGCAGACCAGTAGGAACCATATGGTAGCACTGATCCCAAGTTTTGAATGACCAGCTAAACTACAGGAATAATTTATTAAACTCAATAAAACAGGAGTTAAAGGGAATGTCTCATATCAGCACATCCCTAGGCATACAATGCTAGCAAACTCAATGTGATATTAGAATATTACTAGAGATGTGCACAGGACCATTATTCCTGGATTTGCAATTGGCCCTGATTCGTCATCCGGCTTTGTATTTGGTTTTTGCCAAACTGCCGTGACTGGTTTTGTTTTTTTGTTTTCAAAAATTGACAAACAAAACTAAAATCACATAATTTGGGCCTTTTTTTTGTTCCATGGGGGTGATTCAGACCTGATCCTAGATGTGCTAAATTTAGCACATTTATGATCAGATTCTCTGACATGCGGGGGGACGCCCAGCACAGGGCTAGTATGCCCCACATGTTAGGCGCCCGCATGAGACCCGCAGCCATTTTTGTGATAGCATCGGCTGCGTGTGATGTCATGCAGCTGCTCCGACTACGCCCCCTGTTTCTCCGTTGCCGCCCCTGTTTTGAAGTCTCGTCCCGCAATACTCTATCTCCCTATTTGAAATGGAGTGCTGCCTCCCCACCCCCACCCCCGCGACCATCTCTGCCTCATAGACAGGCAGAAGCAATCGCATTCTCTGTGGGGCGCCATAGAAAATGCAGGCGCATGCGCAGGATGGGCCCTGCGCAGGATCCCGCATCCTCTTAGCAATTTTTACCGTTGGATCGCTTATTGCGATTGCGATCCAACCTGAATCAGGCTCTATTTGTAAAATATAAAATATACATCACAATATTAGATGCCACTAAGTGAGCAAAACTGCCGGCAAATGGCAGTAATAAAATTTTTCTCATGTAATAATTTTAAATAATAAGTGAAATCACATTTCCCTTAGGTCAGTCATGTAAAAGACAAGGGCCTCAAACCAGAAATAACCAGTCTTAGCCGGTCTGGTGGGGTGTGTGAGGTCATGCTGTGATGTCATAATGGAAACTGCCTATGTCAGGGCTATGCTGTTGCTGTCTCTTGCATATGCTTTCAGAGGCCTGGCACGGCACAGCACACTGGTAGAAGGTTAGTGACTGGACAAAGATAAGAGCAACTTATTTTGAATCGTCGGCAGACGTTTAGCATGACTATTATAATATATGACTTACGACCTTGGGGATAGCATAGTATTGGATAAAAACAAAATCTCACACCTACTGGGACAGTGCCATTACTTAACATCCACAAGCGGCTGCAAATGGGCCATTGGAGATATATGAAGGGTGCTTTACTCTCTCTCTCTCTCTCTCTCTGCCTGCCTAAATCCCAGTGTGCCAGTGTTGCACACTGATCCATTTTTATTAATATGTAGAGATGTAAGAGAATTAAATTGTGCTTTAATCATTACTTTTGTTTTTATCCAATACTATATACAGATGTAGCCATGCTGAACATGGCTACATCTGAGGGAAACGTGCACCCTCGACTCAGCTATGCGCACCTGTGCCTAGCCATTAGAGATGAGCGGGTTCGGTTTCTCTGAATCCGAACCCGCCCGAACTTCATGTTTTTTTTCACGGGTCCGAGCGACTCGGATCTTCCCGCCTTGCTCGGTTAACCCGAGCGCGCCCGAACGTCATCATGACGCTGTCGGATTCTCGCGAGGCTCGGATTCTATCGCGAGACTCGGATTCTATATAAGGAGCCGCGCGTCGCCGCCATTTTCACACGTGCATTGAGATTGATAGGGAGAGGACGTGGCTGGCGTCCTCTCCATTTAGATTAGGGTTGAGAGAGAGAGAGAGAGAGAGATTGACCTGAGGCTGTGATACTGTAGAAGAGAGTGCAGAGTTTAGTGACTGACGACCACAGTGACCACCAGACAGTGCAGTTGTTTGTTTTATTTAATATATCCGTTCTCTGCCTGAAAAAAACGATACACACAGTGACTCAGTCACATACCATATCTGTGTGCACTGCTCAGCCCAGTGTGCTGCATCAATGTATATATATATCTGACTGTGCTCAGCTCACACAGCTTATAATTGTGGGGGAGACTGGGGAGCACTGCAGTGCCAGTTATAGGTTATAGCAGGAGCCAGGAGTACATAATATTATATTAAAATTAAACAGTGCACACTTTTGCTGCAGGAGTGCCACTGCCAGTGTGACTAGTGACCAGTGACCTGACCACCAGTATATATAATTAGAGATGAGCGCCTGAAATTTTTCGGGTTTTGTGTTTTGGTTTTGGGTTCGGTTCCGCGGCCGTGTTTTGGGTTCGAACGCGTTTTGGCAAAACCTCACCGAATTTTTTTTGTCGGATTCGGGTGTGTTTTGGATTCGGGTGTTTTTTTCAAAAACACTAAAAAACAGCTAAAATCATAGAATTTGGGGGTCATTTTGATCCCAAAGTATTATTAACCTCAAAAACCATAATTTACACTCATTTTCAGTCTATTCTGAATACCTCACACCTCACAATATTATTTTTAGTCCTAAAATTTGCACCGAGGTCGCTGTGTGAGTAAGATAAGCGACCCTAGTGGCCGACACAAACACCGGGCCCATCTAGGAGTGGCACTGCAGTGTCACGCAGGATGTCCCTTCCAAAAAACCCTCCCCAAACAGCACATGACGCAAAGAAAAAAAGAGGCGCAATGAGGTAGCTGTGTGAGTAAGATTAGCGACCCTAGTGGCCGACACAAACACCGGGCCCATCTAGGAGTGGCACTGCAGTGTCACGCAGGATGGCCCTTCCAAAAAACCCTCCCCAAACAGCACATGACGCAAATAAAAAAAGAGGCGCAATGAGGTAGCTGTGTGAGTAAGATTAGCGACCCTAGTGGCCGACACAAACACCGGGCCCTTCTAGGAGTGGCACTGCAGTGTCACGCAGGATGTCCCTTCCAAAAAAACCCTCCCCAAACAGCACATGACGCAAAGAAAAAAAGAGGCGCAATGAGGTAGCTGTGTGAGTAAGATTAGCGACCCTAGTGGCCGACACAAACACCGGGCCCATCTAGGAGTGGCACTGCAGTGTCACGCAGGATGGCCCTTCCAAAAAACCCTCCCCAAACAGCACATGACGCAAAGAAAAAAAGAGGCGCAATGAGGTAGCTGTGTGAGTAAGATTAGCGACCCTAGTGGCCGACACAAACACCGGGCCCATCTAGGAGTGGCACTGCAGTGTCACGCAGGATGTCCCTTCCAAAAAACCCTCCCCAAACAGCACATGACGCAAAGAAAAAAAGAGGCGCAATGAGGTAGCTGTGTGAGTAAGATTAGCGACCCTAGTGGCCGACACAAACACCGGGCCCATCTAGGAGTGGCACTGCAGTGTCACGCAGGATGTCCCTTCCAAAAAACCCTTCCCAAACAGCACATGACGCAAAGAAAAAAAGAGGCGCAATGAGGTAGCTGACTGTGTGAGTAAGATTAGCGACCCTAGTGGCCGACACAAACACCGGGCCCATCTAGGAGTGGCACTGCAGTGTCACGCAGGATGTCCCTTCCAAAAAACCCTCCCCAATCAGCACATGATGCAAAGAAAAAGAAAAGAAAAAAGAGGTGCAAGATGGAATTGTCCTTGGGCCCTCCCACCCACCCTTATGTTGTATAAACAAAACAGGACATGCACACTTTAACCAACCCATCATTTCAGTGACAGGGTCTGCCACACGACTGTGACTGATATGACGGGTTGGTTTGGACCCCCCCCAAAAAAGAAGCAATTAATCTCTCCTTGCACAAACTGGCTCTACAGAGGCAAGATGTCCACCTCATCTTCACCCTCCGATATATCACCGTGTACATCCCCCTCCTCACAGATTATCAATTCGTCCCCACTGGAATCCACCATCTCAGCTCCCTGTGTACTTTGTGGAGGCAATTGCTGCTGGTCAATGTCTCCGCGGAGGAATTGATTATAATTCATTTTAATGAACATCATCTTCTCCACATTTTCTGGATGTAACCTCGTACGCCGATTGCTGACAAGGTGAGCGGCGGCACTAAACACTCTTTCGGAGTACACACTTGTGGGAGGGCAACTTAGGTAGAATAAAGCCAGTTTGTGCAAGGGCCTCCAAATTGCCTCTTTTTCCTGCCAGTATAAGTACGGACTGTGTGACGTGCCTACTTGGATGCGGTCACTCATATAATCCTCCACCATTCTATCAATGTTGAGAGAATCATATGCAGTGACAGTAGACGACATGTCCGTAATCGTTGTCAGGTCCTTCAGTCCGGACCAGATGTCAGCATCAGCAGTCGCTCCAGACTGCCCTGCATCACCGCCAGCGGGTGGGCTCGGAATTCTGAGCCTTTTCCTCGCACCCCCAGTTGCGGGAGAATGTGAAGGAGGAGATGTTGACAGGTCGCGTTCCGCTTGACTTGACAATTTTGTCACCAGCAGGTCTTTCAACCCCAGCAGACCTGTGTCTGCCGGAAAGAGAGATCCAAGGTAGGCTTTAAATCTAGGATCGAGCACGGTGGCCAAAATGTAGTGCTCTGATTTCAACAGATTGACCACCCGTGAATCCTTGTTAAGCGAATTAAGGGCTGCATCCACAAGTCCCACATGCCTAGCGGAATCGCTCCCTTTTAGCTCCTTCTTCAATGCCTCCAGCTTCTTCTGCAAAAGCCTGATGAGGGGAATGACCTGACTCAGGCTGGCAGTGTCTGAACTGACTTCACGTGTGGCAAGTTCAAAGGGCATCAGAACCTTGCACAACGTTGAAATCATTCTCCACTGCACTTGAGACAGGTGCATTCCACCTCCTATATCGTGCTCAATTGTATAGGCTTGAATGGCCTTTTGCTGCTCCTCCAACCTCTGAAGCATATAGAGGGTTGAATTCCACCTCGTTACCACTTCTTGCTTCAGATGATGGCAGGGCAGGTTCAGTAGTTTTTGGTGGTGCTCCAGTCTTCTGTACGTGGTGCCTGTACGCCGAAAGTGTCCCGCAATTTTTCTGGCCACCGACAGCATCTCTTGCACGCCCCTGTCGTTTTTTAAAAAATTCTGCACCACCAAATTCAAGGTATGTGCAAAACATGGGACGTGCTGGAATTTGCCCATATTTAATGCACACACAATATTGCTGGCGTTGTCCGATGCCACAAATCCACAGGAGAGTCCAATTGGGGTAAGCCATTCCGCGATGATCTTCCTCAGTTGCCGTAAGAGGTTTTCAGCTGTGTGCGTATTCTGGAAACCGGTGATACAAAGCGTAGCCTGCCTAGGAAAGAGTTGGCGTTTGCGAGATGCTGCTACTGGTGCCGCCGCTGCTGTTCTTGCGGCGGGAGTCCATACATCTACCCAGTGGGCTGTCACAGTCATATAGTCCTGACCCTGCCCTGCTCCACTTGTCCACATGTCCGTGGTTAAGTGGACATTGGGTACAGCTGCATTTTTTAGGACACTGGTGACTCTTTTTCTGAGGTCTGTGTACATTTTCGGTATCGCCTGCCTAGAGAAATGGAACCTAGATGGTATTTGGTACCGGGGACACAGTACCTCCAACAAGTCTCTAGTTGGCTCTGCAGTAATGATGGATACCGTTATTTGGTAACGGGGGCACACTGCCTCAATAAATTGTCTAGTTCCCTGTGAACTAACGGCGGATACCGGACGCACGTCTAACACCAACATAGTTGTCAAGGCCTCAGTTATCCGCTTTGCAGTAGGATGACTGCTGTGATATTTCATCTTCCTCGCAAAGGACTGTTGAACAGTCAATTGCTTACTGGAAGTAGTACAAGTGGGCTTACGACTTCCCCTCTGGGATGACCATCGACTCCCAGCGGCAACAACAGCAGCGCCAGCAGCAGTAGGCGTTACACGCAAGGATGCATCGGAGGAATCCCAGGCAGGAGAGGACTCATCAGAATTGCCAGTGACATGGCCTGCAGGACTATTGGCATTCCTGGGGAAGGAGGAAATTGACACTGAGGGAGTTGGTGGGGTGGTTTGCGTGAGCTTGGTTACAAGAGGAAGGGATTTACTGGTCAGTGGACTGCTTCCGCTGTCACCCAAAGTTTTTGAACTTGTCACTGACTTATTATGAATGCGCTGCAGGTGACGTATAAGGGAGGATGTTCCGAGGTGGTTAACGTCCTTACCCCTACTTATTACAGCTTGACAAAGGGAACACACGGCTTGACACCTGTTGTCCGCATTTCTGGTGAAATACCTCCACACCGAAGAGCTGATTTTTTTGGTATTTTCACCTGGCATGTCAACGGCCCTATTCCTCCCACGGACAACAGGTGTCTCCCCGGGTGCCTGACTTAAACAAACCACCTCACCATCAGAATCCTCCTGGTCAATTTCCTCCCCAGCGCCAGCAACACCCATATCCTCCTCATCCTGGTGTACTTCAACACTGACATCTTCAATCTGACTATCAGGAACTGGACTGCGGGTGCTCCTTCCAGCACTTGCAGGGGGCGTGCAAATGGTGGAAGGCGCATGCTCTTCACGTCCAGTGTTGGGAAGGTCAGGCATCGCAACCGACACAATTGGACTCTCCTTGTGGATTTGGGATTTCGAAGAATGCACAGTTCTTTGCTGTGCTGCTTTTGCCAGCTTGAGTCTTTTCATTTTTCTAGCGAGAGGCTGAGTGCTTCCATCCTCATGTGAAGCTGAACCACTAGCCATGAACATAGGCCAGGGCCTCAGCCGTTCCTTGCCACTCCGTGTGGTAAATGGCATATTGGCAAGTTTACGCTTCTCCTCCGACAATTTTATTTTAGGTTTTGGAGTCCTTTTTTTTCTGATATTTGGTGTTTTGGATTTGACATGCTCTGTACTATGACATTGGGCATCGGCCTTGGCAGACGACGTTGCTGGCATTTCATCGTCTCGGCCATGACTAGTGGCAGCAGCTTCAGCACGAGGTGGAAGTGGATCTTGATCTTTCCCTAATTTTGGAACCTCAACATTTTTGTTCTCCATATTTTAATAGGCACAACTAAAAGGCACCTCAGGTAAACAATGGAGATGGATACTAGTATACAATTATGGACTGCCTGCCGACTGCAGACACAGAGGTAGCCACAGCCGTGAACTACCGTACTGTACTGTGTCTGCAGCTAATATAGACTGGTTGATAAAGAGAAGATGTCTATGTAACTATGTATGTATAAAGAAGACTGAAAAAAATCCACGGTTAGGTGGTATACAATTATGGACGGACTGCCTGCCGAGTGCAGACACAGAGGTAGCCACAGCCATGAACTACCGTACTGTACTGTGTCTGCAGCTAATATAGACTGGTTGATAAAGAGAAGATGTCTATGTAACTATGTATGTATAAAGAAGAATGAAAAAAATCCACGGTTAGGTGGTATTACAATTATGGACGGACTGCCTGCCGAGTGCAGAGACACAGAGGTAGCCACAGCCGTGAACTACCGTACTGTGTCTGCTGCGACTGGATGATAAATGATATAAAAAAAATATATATATCACTACTGCAGCCGGACAGGTATATATTATATATTATATAATGACGGACCTGCTGGACACTGTCTGTCAGCAGAATGAGTTTTATTTTTATAGAATAAAAAAAAAAAAAACACACAAGTGAAGTCACACGACGAGTGTTTAACTTTTTCAGGCAATCACAATATAAGTATACTACTAACTATACTGGTGGTCAGTGTGGTCAGGTCACTGGTCAGTCACACTGGCAGTGGCAGTGGCACTCCTGCAGCAAAAGTGTGCACTGTTTAATTTTAATATAATATGTACTCCTGGCTCCTGCTATAACCTATAACTGGCACTGCAGTAGTGCTCCCCAGTCTCCCCCACAATTATAAGCTGTGTGAGCTGAGCAGTCAGACAGATATATAATATATATAGATGATGCAGCACACTGGCCTGAGCCTGAGCAGTGCACACAGATATGGTATGTGACTGACTGAGTCACTGTGTGTATCGCTTTTTTCAGGCAGAGAACGGATATATTAAATAAACTGCACTGTGTGTCTGGTGGTCACTCACTATATAATATATTATGTACTCCTGGCTCCTGCTATAACCTATAACTGGCACTGCAGTAGTGCTCCCCAGTCTCCCCCACAATTATAAGCTGTGTGAGCTGAGCAGTCAGACAGATATATATAATATTATATATAGATAATAGATGATGCAGCACACTGGCCTGAGCCTGAGCAGTGCACACAGATATGGTATGTGACTGACTGAGTCACTGTGTGTATCGCTTTTTTCAGGCAGAGAACGGATATATTAAATAAACTGCACTGTGTGTCTGGTGGTCACTCACTATATAATATATTATGTACTCCTGGCTCCTGCTATAACCTATAACTGGCACTGCAGTAGTGCTCCCCAGTCTCCCCCACAATTATAAGCTGTGTGAGCTGAGCAGTCAGACAGATATATATAATATTATATATAGATAATAGATGATGCAGCACACTGGCCTGAGCCTGAGCAGTGCACACAGATATGGTATGTGACTGACTGAGTCACTGTGTGTATCGCTTTTTTCAGGCAGAGAACGGATATATTAAAACTGCACTGTGTGTCTGGTGGTCACTCACTATATAATATATTATGTACTCCTGGCTCCTGCTATAACCTATAACTGGCACTGCAGTAGTGCTCCCCAGTCTCCCCCACAATTATAAGCTGTGTGAGCTGAGCAGTCAGACAGATATATATAATATTATATATAGATAATAGATGATGCAGCACACTGGCCTGAGCCTGAGCAGTGCACACAGATATGGTATGTGACTGAGTCACTGTGTGCTGTGTATCGCTTTTTTCAGGCAGAGAACGGATTATAAAGTAAACTGCACTGTCCTCACTAGTAAACTCTCTCCACTCAGTCTCTACACTTCTACAGTAACAGTACTCCTCCTAGTCAGCTCCAGTAAATCTCTCTCAGTCTCTTATAATCTAAATGGAGAGGACGCCAGCCACGTCCTCTCCCTATCAATCTCAATGCACGTGTGAAAATGGCGGCGACGCGCGGCTCCTTATATAGAATCCGAGTCTCGCGATAGAATCCGAGCCTCGCGAGAATCCGACAGCGTCATGATGACGTTCGGGCGCGCTCGGGTTAACCGAGCAAGGCGGGAAGATCCGAGTCGCTCGGACCCGTGAAAAAAAACATGAAGTTCTGGCGGGTTCGGATTCAGAGAAACCGAACCCGCTCATCTCTATATATAATATTAGTAGTATACTATCTCTTTATCAACCAGTCTATATTAGCAGCAGACACAGTACAGTGCGGTAGTTCACGGCTGTGGCTACCTCTGTGTCGGCACTCGGCAGCCCGTCCATAATTGTATATACCACCTAACCGTGGTTTTTTTTTCTTTCTTTATAGTCATACTAGTTACGAGTATACTATCTCTTTATCAACCAGTCTATATTAGCAGCAGACACAGTACAGTGCGGTAGTTCACGGCTGTGGCTACCTCTGTGTCGGCACTCGGCAGCCCGTCCATAATTGTATATACCACCTAACCGTGGTTTTTTTTTCTTTCTTTATACATACATACTAGTTACGAGTATACTATCTCTTTATCAACCAGTCTATATTAGCAGCAGACACAGTACAGTGCGGTAGTTCACGGCTGTGGCTACCTCTGTGTCGGCACTCGGCAGCCCGTCCATAATTGTATATACCACCTAACCGTGGTTTTTTTTTCTTTCTTTATACATACATACTAGTTACGAGTATACTATCTCTTTATCAACCAGTCTATATATTAGCAGCAGACACAGTACAGTGCGGTAGTTCACGGCTGTGGCTACCTCTGTGTCGGCACTCGGCAGCCCGTCCATAATTGTATATACCACCTAACCGTGGTTTTTTTTTCTTTCTTTATACATACATACTAGTTACGAGTATACTATCTCTTTATCAACCAGTCTATATATTAGCAGCAGACACAGTACAGTGCGGTAGTTCACGGCTGTGGCTACCTCTGTGTCGGCACTCGGCAGCCCGTCCATAATTGTATATACCACCTAACCGTGGTTTTTTTTTCTTTCTTTATACATACATACTAGTTACGAGTATACTATCTCTTTATCAACCAGTCTATATTAGCAGCAGACACAGTACAGTGCGGTAGTTCACGGCTGTGGCTACCTCTGTGTCGGCACTCGGCAGCCCGTCCATAATTGTATATACCACCTAACCGTGGTTTTTTTTTCTTTCTTTATACATACATACTAGTTACGAGTATACTATCTCTTTATCAACCAGTCTATATATTAGCAGCAGACACAGTACAGTGCGGTAGTTCACGGCTGTGGCTACCTCTGTGTCGGCACTCGGCAGCCCGTCCATAATTGTATATACCACCTAACCGTGGTTTTTTTTTCTTTCTTTATACATACATACTAGTTACGAGTATACTATCTCTTTATCAACCAGTCTATATTAGCAGCAGACACAGTACAGTGCGGTAGTTCACGGCTGTGGCTACCTCTGTGTCGGCACTCGGCAGCCCGTCCATAATTGTATATACCACCTAACCGTGGTTTTTTTTTCTTTCTTTATACATACATACTAGTTACGAGTATACTATCTCTTTATCAACCAGTCTATATTAGCAGCAGACACAGTACAGTGCGGTAGTTCACGGCTGTGGCTACCTCTGTGTCGGCACTCGGCAGCCCGTCCATAATTGTATATACCACCTAACCGTGGTTTTTTTTTCTTTCTTTATAGTCATACTAGTTACGAGTATACTATCTCTTTATCAACCAGTCTATATTAGCAGCAGACACAGTACAGTGCGGTAGTTCACGGCTGTGGCTACCTCTGTGTCGGCACTCGGCAGCCCGTCCATAATTGTATATACCACCTAACCGTGGTTTTTTTTTCTTTCTTTATACATACATACTAGTTACGAGTATACTATCTCTTTATCAACCAGTCTATATTAGCAGCAGACACAGTACAGTGCGGTAGTTCACGGCTGTGGCTACCTCTGTGTCGCCACTCGGCAGCCCGTCCATAATTGTATATACCACCTAATCGTGGTTTTTTTTTTCTTTCTTTATACATACATACTAGTTACGAGTATACTATCTCTTTATCAACCAGTCTATATTAGCAGCAGACACAGTACAGTGCGGTAGTTCACGGCTGTGGCTACCTCTGTGTCGGCACTCGGCAGCCCGTCCATAATTGTATATACCACCTAACCGTGGTTTTTTTTTCTTTCTTTATACATACATACTAGTTACGAGTATACTATCTCTTTATCAACCAGTCTATATATTAGCAGCAGACACAGTACAGTGCGGTAGTTCACGGCTGTGGCTACCTCTGTGTCGGCACTCGGCAGCCCGTCCATAATTGTATATACCACCTAACCGTGGTTTTTTTTTCTTTCTTTATACATACATACTAGTCAGTGGCGGAACAAGCAAGCGGTGGGCCCAGGTGCGACAAAATGCTTTGGGCCCCCCCCCCCATCCAAGTCCACCCCGGGGGCAGTGCGCGCCGTAGGCGCTCGCAAAAATACATAGTGGCGTGGCTTCGTGGGGAAGGGGTGTGGCCACAAAATAATACCAACACAGTAGTCTCCATTATTCAAATTACGCCGCACAGTAGCACCACTACACCAGGTAGAGACCCTTTTACACCTTACAGCGAACAGATTCCTCTTTTTACACATTACAGCAGACAGCGTGCCCTTTTTACACATAACGGCAGACAGCGTGCCCTTTTTACACATAACGGAAGACCGCGTGCCCTTGTTACACATTACGGCAGACAGCGTGCCCTTTTTACACATTACGGTAGACAGCGTGCCCTTGTTACACATTACGGCAGACAGCGTGCCCTTGTTACACATTACGGCAGACAGCGTCCCCATTTTTACACATTACGGCAGGCAGATTCCTCCTTTTTACACATAGCAGCAGGCAGATTCCCCATTTTTACACATAGCGTCAGGCAGCCCCCCTTTTTTACACATTACGGCAGGCAGATTCCCCATTTTTACACATAGCGTCGGGCAGATTACCCCTTTTTACACATAACGGCAGACCGCGTGCCCTTGTTACACATTACGGCAGACAGCGTGCCCTTTTTACACATTACGGCAGACAGCGTGCCCTTGTTACACATTACGGCAGACAGCGTCCCCATTTTTACACATTACGGCAGGCAGATTCCCCTTTTTACACATAGTGGCAGGCAGTCCCCCCTTTTTACACATTGCGGCAGGTAGTCCCCCCTTTTTACACATTGCGGCAGGCAGTCCCCCCTTTTTACACAGTGCGGCAGGCAGTCCCCCCTTTTTACACATTGCTGCAGGTAGTCCCCCCTTTTTACACATTGCGGCAGGCAGTCCCCCCTTTTTACACAGTGCGGCAGGCAGTCCCCCCTTTTTACACATTGCGGCAGGTAGTCCCCCCTTTTTACACATTGCGGCAGGCAGGCACAAGAAAGAAAGAAGGAAAGAAAAAGAAAGAAAGAAAGAAAGAAAGAAAGAAAGAAAGAAAGAAAGAAAGAAAGAAAGAAAGAAAGAAAGAAAGAAAGAAAGAAAGAAAGAAAGAAAGAAAGAAAGAAAGAAAGAAAGAAAGAAGAATTATACTTACCCTCAGGCTCCTCGGTGCAGCTGCGTCAGACGACGATTCCCGGGCAGTAGAGAATGAGGAGGAGGGAGCCGGAGGACGGAGCCGCAGCAGCGCTTTGTTACTGGTGGAGGCGCTGCTGCTGCTGCCCCTCTGCTTCCCTATAGGCTGTTCTCGGAAGACAGCCTATAGGGAAGCAGAGGAGCAGCAGCAGCAGCGCCTCCACCAGTAACAAAGCGCTGCTGCGGCTCCGTCCTCCGGCTCCCTCCTCCTTCCCCCGTCTGTACCGCTGCTCAGCTCCTATCTCCGGGCGGCTGTGCGCTGCGGGCAGCGGTTGCCTGCAGCGCACAGCGGCATGTAATGAGTCAGTTTGACTCATTACATGCTTGGGCCCCTGGACAGAGGCGGGCCCCAGTGCAGTGCACTGCCTGCACTGCCGGTAGTTCCGCCTCTGATACTAGTTACGAGTATACTATCTCTTTATCAACCAGTCTATATATTAGCAGCAGACACAGTACAGTGCGGTAGTTCACGGCTGTGGCTACCTCTGTGTCGGCACTCGGCAGCCCGTCCATAATTGTATATACCACCTAACCGTGGTTTTTTTTTCTTTCTTTATACATACATACTAGTTACGAGTATACTATCTCTTTATCAACCAGTCTATATATTAGCAGCAGACACAGTACAGTGCGGTAGTTCACGGCTGTGGCTACCTCTGTGTCGGCACTCGGCAGCCCGTCCATAATTGTATACTAGTATCCAATCCATCCATCTCCATTGTTTACCTGAGGTGCCTTTTAGTTGTGCCTATTAAAATATGGAGAACAAAAATGTTGAGGTTCCAAAATTAGGGAAAAATCAAGATCCACTTCCACCTCGTGCTGAAGCTGCTGCCACTAGTCATGGCCGAGACGATGAAATGCCAGCAACGTCGTCTGCCAAGGCCGATGCCCAATGTCATAGTACAGAGCATGTCAAATCCAAAACACCAAATATCAGTAAAAAAAGGACTCCAAAACCTAAAATAAAATTGTCGGAGGAGAAGCGTAAACTTGCCAATATGCCATTTACCACACGGAGTGGCAAGGAACGGCTGAGGCCCTGGCCTATGTTCATGGCTAGTGGTTCAGCTTCACATGAGGATGGAAGCACTCAGCCTCTCGCTAGAAAAATGAAAAGACTAAAGCTGGCAAAAGCAGTAGCACCGCAAAGAACTGTGCGTTCTTCGAAATCCCAAATCCACAAGGAGAGTCCGACTCCAATTGTGTCGGTTGCGATGCCTGATCTTCCCAACACTGGACGTGAAGAGCATGCGCCTTCCACCATTTGCACGCCCCCTGCAAGTGATGGAAGGAGCACCCGCAGTCCAGTTCCTGATAGTCAGATTGAAGATGTCAGTGTTGAAGTACACCAGGATGAGGAGGATATGGGTGTTGCTGGCGCTGGGGAGGAAATTGACCAGGAGGATTCTGATGGTGAGGTGGTTTGTTTAAGTCAGGCACCCGGGGAGACACCTGTTGTCCGTGGTAGGAATATGGCCGTTGACATGCCTGGTGAAAATACCAAAAAAATCAGCTCTTCGGTGTGGAAGTATTTCACCAGAAATGCGGACAACAGGTGTCAAGCCGTGTGTTCCCTTTGTCAAGCTGTAATAAGTAGGGGTAAGGACGTTAACCACCTCGGAACATCCTCCCTTATACGTCACCTGCAGCGCATTCATAATAAGTCAGTGACAAGTTCAAAAACTTGGGCCGACAGCGGAAGCAGTCCACTGACCAGTAAATCCCTTCCTCTTGTAACCAAGCTCACGCAAACCACCCCACCAACTCCCTCAGTGTCAATTTCCTCCTTCCCCAGGAATGCCAATAGTCCTGCAGGCCATGTCACTGGCAATTCTGACGAGTCCTCTCCTGCCTGGGATTCCTCCGATGCATCCTTGCGTGTAACGCCTACTGCTGCTGGCGCTGCTGTTGTTGCTGCTGGGAGTCGATGGTCATCCCAGAGGGGAAGTCGTAAGACCACTTTTACTACTTCCACCAAGCAATTGACTGTCCAACAGTCCTTTGCGAGGAAGATGAAATATCACAGCAGTCATCCTACTGCAAAGCGGATAACTGAGGCCTTGACATCCTGGGTGGTGAGAAACGTGGTTCCGGTATCCATCATTACTGCAGAGCCAACTAGAGACTTGTTGGAGGTACTGTGTCCCCGGTACCAAATACCATCTAGGTTCCATTTCTCTAGGCAGGCGATACCGAAAATGTACACAGACCTCAGAAAAAGAGTCACCAGTGTCCTAAAAAATGCAGCTGTACCCAATGTCCACTTAACCACGGACATGTGGACAAGTGGAGCAGGGCAGGGTCAGGACTATATGACTGTGACAGCCCACTGGGTAGATGTATGGACTCCCGCCGCAAGAACAGCAGCGGCGGCACCAGTAGCAGCATCTCGCAAACGCCAACTCTTTCCTAGGCAGGCTACGCTTTGTATCACCGGTTTCCAGAATACGCACACAGCTGAAAACCTCTTACGGCAACTGAGGAAGATCATCGCGGAATGGCTTACCCCAATTGGACTCTCCTGTGGATTTGTGGCATCGGACAACGCCAGCAATATTGTGTGTGCATTAAATATGGGCAAATTCCAGCACGTCCCATGTTTTGCACATACCTTGAATTTGGTGGTGCAGAATTTTTTAAAAAACGACAGGGGCGTGCAAGAGATGCTGTCGGTGGCCAGAAGAATTGCGGGACACTTTCGGCGTACAGGCACCACGTACAGAAGACTGGAGCACCACCAAAAACTACTGAACCTGCCCTGCCATCATCTGAAGCAAGAAGTGGTAACGAGGTGGAATTCAACCCTCTATATGCTTCAGAGGTTGGAGGAGCAGCAAAAGGCCATTCAAGCCTATACAATTGAGCACGATATAGTAGGTGGAATGCACCTGTCTCAGGCGCAGTGGAGAATGATTTCAACGTTGTGCAAGGTTCTGATGCCCTTTGAACTTGCCACACGTGAAGTCAGTTCAGACACTGCCAGCCTGAGTCAGGTCATTCCCCTCATCAGGCTTTTGCAGAAGAAGCTGGAGACATTGAAGGAGGAGCTAACACGGAGCGATTCCGCTAGGCATGTGGGACTTGTGGATGGAGCCCTTAATTCGCTTAACAAGGATTCACGGGTGGTCAATCTGTTGAAATCAGAGCACTACATTTTGGCCACCGTGCTCGATCCTAGATTTAAAGCCTACCTTGGATCTCTCTTTCCGGCAGACACAAGTCTGCTGGGGTTGAAAGACCTGCTGGTGACAAAATTGTCAAGTCAAGCGGAACGCGACCTGTCAACATCTCCTCCTTCACATTCTCCCGCAACTGGGGGTGCGAGGAAAAGGCTCAGAATTCCGAGCCCACCCGCTGGCGGTGATGCAGGGCAGTCTGGAGCGACTGCTGATGCTGACATCTGGTCCGGACTGAAGGACCTGACAACGATTACGGACATGTCGTCTACTGTCACTGCATATGATTCTCTCAACATTGATAGAATGGTGGAGGATTATATGAGTGACCGCATCCAAGTAGGCACGTCACACAGTCCGTACTTATACTGGCAGGAAAAAGAGGCAATTTGGAGGCCCTTGCACAAACTGGCTTTATTCTACCTAAGTTGCCCTCCCACAAGTGTGTACTCCGAAAGAGTGTTTAGTGCCGCCGCTCACCTTGTCAGCAATCGGCGTACGAGGTTACATCCAGAAAATGTGGAGAAGATGATGTTCATTAAAATGAATTATAATCAATTCCTCCGCGGAGACATTGACCAGCAGCAATTGCCTCCACAAAGTACACAGGGAGCTGAGATGGTGGATTCCAGTGGGGACGAATTGATAATCTGTGAGGAGGGGGATGTACACGGTGATATATCGGAGGGTGATGATGAGGTGGACATCTTGCCTCTGTAGAGCCAGTTTGTGCAAGGAGAGATTAATTGCTTCTTTTTTGGGGGGGGTCCAAACCAACCCGTCATATCAGTCACAGTCGTGTGGCAGACCCTGTCACTGAAATGATGGGTTGGTTAAAGTGTGCATGTCCTGTTTTGTTTATACAACATAAGGGTGGGTGGGAGGGCCCAAGGACAATTCCATCTTGCACCTCTTTTTTCTTTTCTTTTTCTTTGCATCATGTGCTGATTGGGGAGGGTTTTTTGGAAGGGACATCCTGCGTGACACTGCAGTGCCACTCCTAAATGGGCCCGGTGTTTGTGTCGGCCACTAGGGTCGCTAATCTTACTCACACAGTCAGCTACCTCATTGCGCCTCTTTTTTTCTTTGCGTCATGTGCTGTTTGGGGAGGGTTTTTTGGAAGGGACATCCTGCGTGACACTGCAGTGCCACTCCTAGATGGGCCCGGTGTTTGTGTCGGCCACTAGGGTCGCTAATCTTACTCACACAGCTACCTCATTGCGCCTCTTTTTTTCTTTGCGTCATGTGCTGTTTGGGGAGGGTTTTTTGGAAGGGACATCCTGCGTGACACTGCAGTGCCACTCCTAGATGGGCCCGGTGTTTGTGTCGGCCACTAGGGTCGCTAATCTTACTCACAAAGCTACCTCATTGCGCCTCTTTTTTTCTTTGCGTCATGTGCTGTTTGGGGAGGGTTTTTTGGAAGGGCCATCCTGCGTGACACTGCAGTGCCACTCCTAGATGGGCCCGGTGTTTGTGTCGGCCACTAGGGTCGCTAATCTTACTCACACAGCTACCTCATTGCGCCTCTTTTTTTCTTTGCGTCATGTGCTGTTTGGGGAGGGTTTTTTGGAAGGGACATCCTGCGTGACACTGCAGTGCCACTCCTAGATGGGCCCGGTGTTTGTGTCGGCCACTAGGGTCGCTTATCTTACTCACACAGCGACCTCGGTGCAAATTTTAGGACTAAAAATAATATTGTGAGGTGTGAGGTATTCAGAATAGACTGAAAATGAGTGTAAATTATGGTTTTTGAGGTTAATAATACTTTGGGATCAAAATGACCCCCAAATTCTATGATTTAAGCTGTTTTTTAGTGTTTTTTGAAAAAAACACCCGAATCCAAAACACACCCGAATCCGACAAAAAAAATTCGGTGAGGTTTTGCCAAAACGCGTTCGAACCCAAAACACGGCCGCGGAACCGAACCCAAAACCAAAACACAAAACCCGAAAAAATTTCAGGCGCTCATCTCTACTAGCCATGTCGAGTTGCGGCATTTGCCGCCCCCATCCATGTGAATGGGGCACACACATGTCTTAGACGTCCAGACGTATGCAGTGCGGTCGCGACTAACAAGGCGCAATCGCCTTAAGATGTAGCCACAACGAGAATGGCTACATTTGTACAGTTGTAATTCCTGTTAGCGTCAGAAATTAATGCTATGGTGGTTATGACTGTCCCCATCTCCCCCCCTCACTCCCACTCAGGGTTGGACTGGCCCATAGGGGTACAGGGAAAACCACTGGTGGGCCCTATTGCCTGGGGGCCCACCTCCTCGTCTATGGATCAGGTCCCGTCTGTGCACTTGAATTGTACATTATACATATTATCTACAGTGCATTGCAGTTATTAATCTGGTACATTATCATGCATGCACTAGCAGTATTTACTATATATATTTATCATGGGCCCTATACCATGTTAGCCAAGCCTCTGTGGCAGCAGGCCACACCCCTAAGCATGGGCCTTTACCTCTGCATTCCCCCGGTGGGCTCTCCATGCCCCACTCATTTCTTGCTCTCTTTTTTCACTCTTTCACCATTGACATATAGGTGCGTTTTTCTCCTGCCGGGTAAATAGGTCAAAATATCAGATTTGAGATGACAGATGGGAAGACTGGGTTAGGCAAGGTTAGCTGGTGGGCGGGTGGTCTGGGCAAACCAGGGACGTGCGGTCAGGGAAGGCAGGGGAGGCAGTGCCTCCCCTGTCATTAATGATTAAAATAATATAAAGAAGATACTTATGACACATACTGTATTCTGTGTCATAAGTATCTCCTTTATATTATTCTAATCATTATCCCTGTGTAAATGTGTTTGGGAGGCACCGATCGTGGTGCCTCCCATTGTGAATGGGAAAGGGTGTGGGAGCGGGGGGCGGGGGTAGGCGGGGCATAGCCATGGGCATTAAAAGTCCATTGGAAATGCATGGGAAAGCGGCACCATTAGAGGTGCTGCTTTCATAAGGGATATGCTTTCAACCCATGAAAGCACACCCCTGTCAGTGAGGCCACAGTGATTGGCCAGAGGATCCGTCACTGGATCCGCTGCCATCACTGTATGGGTGTGCGGAGGTGCGGGCATTGGTAGCAGTGCGAGTAGTAGTGGCACTGCCATTCTGCAGAGTTTGGCAGCGGAGCGGTACAAATTTCAAAAATGGCACCTCAGTGTAATTTTTGAAATTCAAGATGGCAACCACGAGCCAATCACGGCTTGCTGCGTCATCACCCCGGCCCCTCCGGCTGACTTATATAAGTCAGCGCGAGGCATCGGCGTCAGTCCAACGGAAGAAGAGCTCCTGAAGAAAGAAGACGCTGGAAGTCCTCGATGGGCGGCAGCCATGCAAACGAGCTTAAAGGCCGCCGCCCCCAGGTGAAGACCCTGAATAATAAACTCTTTTTTAAAGATGGTGTGGTGTTTTTATTTTAATATTTTCTTTACAGGTGGACTACAGGTGCCAGCGGGCCCTTTATGTCCGGACATTCTGGCACTTGTGGTTCTCCAAGTGCTATGCAAAAGAGCTTAACAGCCGCCGCCCACCAGGTGAAGATGCTGGAAGCCCTGGGAAGGCGGCAGTCATGCAAAAGAGCTTAAAGGCCGCTGCCCCCCAGGTGAAGACGCCGGAAGCCCTGGGGAGGCGGCAGCTATGCAAAAGAGCTTAAAGGCCGCTGCCTCTCAGGTGAAGATGCAGGAAGCCCTGGGGAGGCGCCGGCCCCCCAGGTGAAGGCGTCGGAAACCCTGGAGAGGCGGCGGCCATGCATAAAAGCTTAAAGGCCGCCGCCCCCAGGTGAAGACCTTGACTAATAAACTTTTTTTTAAAGACGGAGTGGTGTTTTTATTTTAATATTTTCTTTACAGGTGGACTACAGGTGCCAGTGGGCCCTTTATGTCCGGACATGCTGGCACTTGTGGTTCTCCAAGTGCTATGCAAAAAAGCTTAACAGCCACCGTCCACCAGGTGAAGACGCTGGAAGCCCTGTGAAGGCGGCAGCCATGCAAAAGAGCTTAAAAGCCGCTGCCTCCCAGGTAAAGACGCCGGAGAAAGACGACGGAAGCCCTGGGGAGGCGGCGGCCCCACAGGTGAAGACGGCGGTAGCCCTGGAGAGGCGGCGGCCATGCAAAAGAGCTTAAATGCCGCCGCCCCCAGGTGAAGACCCTGACTAATAAACTTTTTTTTAAAGACGGTGTGGTGTTTTAATTTTAATATTTTCTTTACAGGTGCCAGCGGGCCCTTTATGTCCGGACATGCTGGCAATTGTGGTTTTCCAAGTGGTATGCAAAAGAGCTTAACAGCCGCCACCCACCAGGTGAAGAAGCTGGAAGCCCTGGGAAGGCGGCAGCCATGCAAAAGAGCCGCCGCCCCCAGGTGAAGACCCTGACTAATAAACTTTTTTTTAAAAGACGGTGTGGTGTTTTTAAAGAAGAAGACAAAGAAGAAGAACAACAACAACAAAAATAGGCTACATTTTACTTAAAATAAAAATAGACATTTATTTTTTAAATATATTTTGCTTGAAGTTGTCTTAATAAATAAATTCTCTCAAAAGGTGAAGAAATGACACATATTTAGGGAGACAAATATATTAGGAGAGTTTAGAACCATGCATTGTTTATTCTACACAAGAGAGTACCATGTGAGGCAGCCATTTTGGGTCCACTACATAAATTACACTGTGCCATAAGTAAAACATGGCAGTAAGGCATACAAAGGTAAAATGAAAAGCAACTAACAGGACACCTAGTTTGCAGCTTACACAGTAAGGAAAATGGTCTTACTCAATAATTGCTTTTAGATATCTTTCTCCTTTATAACTATTTTAAAGTGAGCTGAGGGGAAAATAACAATACAGGGTCCAGTTACATTATAAAATAATAATAAAAAATTATGTGACCAAAAAATAAAAATTTATAATAATTCTCCAACACTCCGAAGATGGTAAGCTCATACTGTGAATTGCAGAAAATATTTCTATGAACCCCACTTAATCACTGTTACACACTGGTTCTCACTGAGCGGAGGTTGAGATGAGAGGGGTGTTGTGGATCTCTGATAATCTCAGGTCTCTGAGGAGTTAAGTGAAAAACTACTGTCTCCCACTGTGATGCTCTAAGACATTGACAAGATGCCGCCGCATTTATGTGCAGGATTTAGGTCAGCAGCCATCTTGGTACAGGGAGTGAAGCCTTCCTGAAGGAACAGTATGGAATCTGCACAGTAGCGCTCTCCCCTTTCAACACTTTTTACATACAAATAGGATAATAATGATAAAACTCCCACATAGTCATCTAAATGGGATGTAGTCACCATATAAGCAGCTAGTTCCTTCTGTGGAAAGCAACAACTTCTAATGCAGCTACCAGTTAGCAAGCAACATCAGTGCACATGTGCAGAACAGTAGGGACCATATGGTAGCACTGATCCCAAGTTTTGAATGACCAGCTAAACTACAGGAATAATTTATTAAACTCAATAAAACAGGAGTTAAAGGGAATGTCTCATATCAGCACATCCCTAGGCATACAATGCTAGCAAACTTAATGTGATATTAGAATATTACTAGAGATGTGCACAGGACCATTTTTGCTGGATTTGGAATTGGCCCTGATTCGTCATCCGGCTTTGTATTTGGTTTTTGCCAAACTGCCGTGACTGGTTTTGTTTTTTTGTTTTCAAAAATTGACAAACAAAACTAAAATCACATAATTTGGGCCTTTTTTTTGTTCCATGGGGGTGATTCAGACGTGATCCTAGATGTGCTAAATTTAGCACATTTATGATCAGATTCTCTGACATGCGGGGGGACGCCCAGCACAGGGCTAGTATGCCCCACATGTTAGGCGCCCGCATGAGACCCGCAGCCATTTTTGTGATAGCATCGGCTGCGTGTGATGTCATGCAGCTGCTCCGACTACGCCCCCTGTTTCTCCGTTGCCGCCCCTGTTTTGAAGTCTCGTCCCCGCAATACTCTATCTCCGTATTTGAAATGGAGTGCTGCCTCCCCACCCCCACCCCCGCGACCATCTCTGCCTCATAGACAGGCAGAAGCAATCGCATTCTCTGTGGGGCGCCGTAGAAAATGCAGGCGCATGCGCAGGATGGGCCCTGCGCAGGATCCCGCATCCTCTTAGCAATTTTTACCGTTGGATCGCTTATTGCGATTGCGATCCAACCTGAATCAGGCTCTATTTGTAAAATATAAAATATACATCACAATATTAGATGCCACTAAGTGAGCAAAACTGCTGGCAAATGGCAGTAATAAAATTTTTCTCATGTAATAATTTTAAATAATAAGTGAAATCACATTTCCCTTAGGTCAGTCATGTAAAAGACAAGGGCCTCAAACCAGAAATAACCAGTCTTAGCCGGTCTGGTGGGGTGTGTGAGGTCATGCTGTGATGTCATAATGGAAACTGCCTATGTCAGGGCTATGCTGTTGCTGTCTCTTGCATATGCTTTCAGAGGCCTGGCACGGCATAGCACACTGGTAGAAGGTTAGTGACTGGACAAAGATAAGAGCAGCTTATTTTGAATCGTCGGCAGACGTTTAGCATGACTATTATAATATATGACTTACGACCTTGGGGACAGCATAGTATTGGATAAAAACAAAATCTCACACCTACTGGGACAGTGCCATTACTTAACATCCACAAGCGGCTGCAAATGGGCCATTGGAGATATATGAAGGGTGCTTTACTCTCTCTCTCTCTCTGCCTGCCTAAATCCCAGTGTGTCAGTGTTGCACGCTGATCCATTTTTATTAATATGTAGAGATGTAAGAGAATTAAATTGTTCTTTAATCATTACTTTTATTTTTATCCAATACTATATACAGATGTAGCCATGCTGATCATGGCTATACCTGAGGGAAACGTGCACCCTCGACGCAGCTATGCGCACCTGTGCCTAGCTATGTCGAGTTGCGGCATTTGCCGCCCCCATCCATGTGAATGGGGCACACACATGTCTTAGATGTCCAGATGTACGCGGTGCGGTCACGACTAGCAAGGCGCAATCGCCTTAAGATGTAGCCACAACGAGAATGGCTACATTTGTACAGTTGTAATTCCTGTTAGCGTCAGAAATGAATGCTATGGTGGTTATGACTGTCGTGTCCCCCCCCTCACTCCCACTCAGGGTTGGACTGGCCCATAGGGGTACAGGGAAAACCACCGGTGGGCCCTACTGCCTGGGGGCCCACCTCCTCGTCTATGGATCAGGTCCCATCTGTGCACTTGAATTGTACATTATACATATTATCTACAGTGCATTGCAGTTATTAATCTGGTACATTATCATGCATGCACTAGCAGTATTTACTATATATATTTATCATGGGGCCTATACCATGTTAGCCAAGCCTCTGTGGCAGCAGGCCACACCCCTAAGCATGGGCCTTTACCTCTGCATTCCCCCGGTGGGCTCTCCATGCCCCACTCATTTCTTGCTCTCTTTTTTCACTCTTTCACCATTGACATATAGGTGCGTTTTTCTCCTGCCGGGTAAATAGGTCAAAATATCAGATTTGAGGTGACAGATGGGAAGACTGGGTTAGGCAAGGTTAGCTGGTGGGCGGGTGGTCTGGGCAAACCAGGGACGTGCAGTCAGGGAAGGCAGGGGAGGCAGTGCCTCCCCTGTCATTAATGATTAAAATAATATAAAGAAGATACTTATGACACATACTGTATTCTGTGTCATAAGTATCTCCTTTATATTAATCTAATCATTATCCCTGTGTAAATGTGTTTGGGAGGCACCGATCGTGGTGCCTCCCATTGTGAATGGGAAGGGTTTGGGAGCGGGGGGCGGGGGTGGGCGGGGCCTAGCCATGGGCATTAAAAGTCCATTGGAAATGCATGGGAAAGCGGCACCATTAGAGGTGCTGCTTTCATAAGGGATATGCTTTCAACCCATGAAAGCACACCCCTGTCAGTGAGGCCACAGTGATTGGCCAGAGGATCCGTCACTGGATCCGCTGCCATCACTGTATGGGTGTGCGGAGGTGCGGGCATTGGTAGCAGTGCGAGTAGTAGTGGCACTGCCATTCTGCAGAGTTTGGCAGCGGAGCGGTACAAATTTCAAAAATGGCACCTCAGTGTAATTTTTGAAATTCAAGATGGCAACCACGAGCCAATCACGGCTTGCTGCGTCATCACCCCGGCCCCTCCGGCTGACTTATATAAGTCAGCGCGAGGCATCGGAGTCAGTCCAACGGCGGAAGAGCTCCTGAAGAAAGAAGACGCTGGAAGTCCTCGATGGGCGGCAGCCATGCAAACGAGCTTAAAGGCCGCCGCCCCCAGGTGAAGACCCTGAATAATAAACTCTTTTTTAAAGATGGTGTGGTGTTTTTATTTTAATATTTTCTTTACAGGTGGACTACAGGTGCCAGCGGGCCCTTTATGTCCTGACATGCTGGCACTTGTGGTTCTCCAAGTGCTATGCAAAAGAGCTTAACAGCCGCCGCCCACCAGGTGAAGATGCTGGAGGCCCTGGGAAGGCGGCAGTCATGCAAAAGAGCTTAAAGGCCGCTGCCTCCCAGGTGAAGACGCCGGAAGCACTCGGGAGGCGGCAGCTATGCAAAAGAGCTTAAAGGCCGCTGCCTCTCAGGTAAAGATGCAGGAAGCCCTGGGGAGGCGCCGGCCCCCCAGGTGAAGGCGTCGGAAACCCTGGAGAGGCGGCGGCGATGCATAAAAGCTTAAAGGCCGCCGCCCCCAGGTGAAGACCTTGACTAATAAACTTTTTTTTAAAGACGGAGTGGTGTTTTTATTTTAATATTTTCTTTACAGGTGGACTACAGGTGCCAGTGGGCCCTTTATGTCCGGACATGCTGGCACTTGTGGTTCTCCAAGTGCTATGCAAAAAAGCTTAACAGCCACCGTCCACCAGGTGAAGAAGCTGGAAGCCCTGGGAAGGCGGCAGCCATGCAAAAGAGCTTAAAGGCCGCCGCCCCCAGGTGAAGACCCTGACTAATAAACTTTTTTTTTAAAGACGGTGTGGTGTTTTTAAAGAAGAAGACGAAGACAAAGAAGAAGAACAACAACAACAAAAATAGGCTACATTTTACTTAAAATAAAAATAGACATTTATTTTTTAAATATATTTTGCTTGAAGTTGTCTTAATAAATAAATTCTCTCAAAAGGTGAAGAAATGACACATATTTAGGGAGACAAATATATTAGAAGAGTTTAGAACCATGCATTGTTTATTCTACACAAGAGAGTACCATGTGAGGCAGCCATTTTGGGTCCACTACATAAATTACACTGTGCCATAAGTAAAACATGGCAGTAAGGCATACAAAGGTAAAATGAAAAGCAACTAACAGGACACCTAGTTTGTGGGTTCACTACGGCTGGCCGTCGGTCGGGCTCCCGGCGACCAGCATCCCGGCGCCGGGAGCCCGACCGCCGGCTTACCGACAGCTTGGCGAGCGCAAATGAGCCCTTTGCGGGCTCGCTGCGCTCGCCACGCTACGGGCACGGTGGCGCGCTACGCGCGCCACACTATTTTATTCTCCCTCTATGGGGGTCGTGGACCCCCACGAGGGAAAATAAGTGTCGGTATGCCGGCTGTCGGGCTCCCGGCGCCGGTATACTGAGCGCCGGGAGCCCGACCGCCGGCAAACAGAAGACCACCCCTAGTTTTCAGCTTACACAGTAAGGAAAATGGTCTTACTCTATAATTGCTTTTAGATATCTTTCTCCTTTATAACTATTTTAAAGTGAGCTGAGGGGAAAATAACAATACAGGGTCCAGTTACATTATAAAATAATTAAAAAAAATTCTCTGACCAAAAAATAAAAATTTATAATAATTCTCCAACACTCCGAAGATGGTAAGCTCATACTGTGAATTGCAGAAAATATTTCTATGAACCCCACTTAATCACTGTTACACACTGGTTCTCACTGAGCGGAGGTTGAGATGAGAGGGGTGTTGTGGATCTCTGATAATCTCAGGTCTCTGAGGAGTTAAGTGAAAAACTACTGTCTCCCACTGTGATGCTCTAAGACATTGACAAGATGCCGCCGCATTTATGTGCAGGATTTAGGTCAGCAGCCATCTTGGTACAGGGAGTGAAGCCTTCCTGAAGGAACAGTATGGAATCTGCACAGTAGCGCTCTCCCCTTTCAACACTTTTTACATACAAATAGGATAATAATGATAAAACTCCCACATAGTCATCTAAATGGGATGTAGTCACCATATAAGCAGCTAGTTCCTTCTGTGGAAAGCAACAACTTCTAATGCAGCTACCAGTTAGCAAGCAACATCAGTGCACATGTGCAGAACAGTAGGGACCATATGGTAGCACTGATCCCAAGTTTTGAATGACCAGCTAAACTACAGGAATAATTTATTAAACTCAATAAAACAGGAGTTAAAGGGAATGTCTCATATCAGCACATCCCTAGGCATACAATGCTAGCAAACTCAATGTGATATTAGAATATTACTAGAGATGTGCACAGGACCATTTTTGCTGGATTTGGAATTGGCCCTGATTCGTCATCCGGCTTTGTATTTGGTTTTTGCCAAACTGCCGTGACTGGTTTTGTTTTTTTGTTTTCAAAAATTGACAAACAAAACTAAAATCACATAATTTGGGCCTTTTTTTTGTTCCATGGGGGTGATTCAGACCTGATCCTAGATGTGCTAAATTTAGCACATTTATGATCAGATTCTCTGACATGCGGGGGGACGCCCAGCACAGGGCTAGTATGCCCCACATGTTAGGCGCCCGCATGAGACCCGCAGCCATTTTTGTGATAGCATCGGCTGCGTGTGATGTCATGCAGCTGCTCCGACTACGCCCCCTGTTTCTCCGTTGCCGCCCCTGTTTTGAAGTCTCGTCCCCGCAATACTCTATCTCCGTATTTGAAATGGAGTGCTGCCTCCCCACCCCCACCCCCACCCCCGCGACCATCTCTGCCTCATAGACAGGCAGAAGCAATCGCATTCTCTGTGGGGCGCCATAGAAAATGCAGGCGCATGCGCAGGATGGGCCCTGCGCAGGATCCCGCATCCTCTTAGCAATTTTTACCGTTGGATCGCTTATTGCGATTGTGATCCAACCTGAATCAGGCTCTATTTGTTAAATATAAAATATACATCACAATATTAGATGCCACTAAGTGAGCAAAACTGCTGGCAAATGGCAGTAATAAAATTTTTCTCATGTAATAATTTTAAATAATAAGTGAAATCACATTTCCCTTAGGTCAGTCATGTAAAAGACAAGGGCCTCAAACCAGAAATAACCAGTCTTAGCCGGTCTGGTGGGGTGTGTGAGGTCATGCTGTGATGTCATAATGGAAACTGCAGTGCCTATGTCAGGGCTATGCTGTTGCTGTCTCTTGCATATGCTTTCAGAGGCCTGGCACGACATAGCACACTGGTAGAAGGTTAGTGACTGGACAAAGATAAGAGCAGCTTATTTTGAATCGTCGGCAGACGTTTAGCATGACTATTATAATATATGACTTACGACCTTGGGGACAGCATAGTATTGGATAAAAACAAAATCTCACACCTACTGGGACAGTGCCATTACTTAACATCCACAAGCGGCTGCAAATGGGCCATTGGAGATATATGAAGGGTGCTTTACTCTCTCTCTCTGCCTGCCTAAATCCCAGTGTGCCAGTGTTGCACGCTGATCCATTTTTATTAATATGTAGAGATGTAAGAGAATTAAATTGTGCTTTAATCATTACTTTTGTTTTTATCCAATACTATATACAGATGTAGCCATGCTGATCATGGCTACATCTGAGGGAAACGTGCACCCTCGACGCAGCTATGCGCACCTGTGCCTAGCCATGTTGAGTTGCGGCATTTGCCGCCCCCATCCATGTGAATGGGGCACACACATGTCTTAGACGTCCAGACGTATGCAGTGCGGTCGCGACTAACAAGGCGCAATCGCCTTAAGATGTAGCCACAACGAGAATGGCTACATTTGTACAGTTGTAATTCCTGTTAGCGTCAGAAATGAATGCTATGGTGGTTATGACTGCCCCCCCCCCCCCCCTCCTCACTCCCACTCAGGGTTGGACTGGCCCATAGGGGTACAGGGAAAACCACCGGTGTGCCCTACTGCCTGGGGGCCCACCTCCTCGTCTATGGATCAGGTCCCGTCTGTGCACTTGAATTGTACATTATACATATTATCTACAGTGCATTGCAGTTATTAATCTGGCACATTATCATGGATGCACTAGCAGTATTTACTATATATATTTATCATGGGCCCTATACCATGTTAGCCAAGCCTCTGTGGCAGCAGGCCACACCCCTAAGCATGAGCCTTTACCTCTGCATTCCCCCGGTGGGCTCTCCATGCCCCACTCATTTCTTGCTCTCTTTTTTCACTCTTTCACTATTGACATATAGGTGCGTTTTTCTCCTGCCGGGTAAATAGGTCAAAATATCAGATTTGAAATGACAGATGGGAAGACTGGGTTAGGCAAGGTTAGTTGGTGGGCGGGTGGTCTGGGCAAACCAGGGACGTGCAGTCAGGGAAGGCAGGGGAGGCAGTGCCTCCCCTGTCATTAATGATTAAAATAATATAAAGCAGATACTTATGACACATACTGTATTCTGTGTCATAAGTATCCTTTATATTAATCTAATCATTATCCCTGTGTAAATGTGTTTGGGAGGCACCGATCGTGGTGCCTCCCATTGTGGATGGGAACGGGTGTGGGAGCGGGGGGCGGGGGTGGGCGGGGCCTAGCCATGGGCATTAAAAGTCCATTGGAAATGCATGGGAAAGCGGCACCATTAGAGGTGCTGCTTTCATAAGGGATATGCTTTCAACCCATGAAAGCACACCCCTGTCAGTGAGGCCACAGTGATTGGCCAGACGATCCGTCACTGGATCCACTGCCATCACTGTATGGGTGTGCGGAGGTGCGGGCATTGGTAGCAGTGCGAGTAGTAGTGGCACTGCCATTCTGCAGAGTTTGGCAGCGGAGCGGTACAAATTTCAAAAATGGCACCTCAGTGTAATTTTTTAAATTCAAGATGGCAACCACGAGCCAATCACGGCTTGCTGCGTCATCACCCCAGCCCCTCCGGCTGACTTATATAAGTCAGCGCGAGGCATCGGCGTCAGTCCAACGGCGGAAGAGCTCCTGAAGAAAGAAGACGCTGGAAGTCCTCGATGGGCGGCAGCCATGCAAACGAGCTTAAAGGCCGCCACCCCCAGGTGAAGACCCTGAATAATAAACTCTTTTTCTCTAACGTCCTAAGTGGATGCTGGGGACTCCGTCAGGACCATGGGAATAGCGGCTCCGCAGGAGACAGGGCACAAAAATAAAGCTTTAGGATTAGGTGGTGTGTACTGGCTCCTCCCCCTATGACCCTCCTCCAAGCCTCAGTTAGGTTTTTGTGCCCGTCCGAGCAGGGTGCAATCTAGGTGGCTCTCCTAAAGAGCTGCTTAGAAAGGAGAGAATTTCAACTCACCTGCGTGCAGGATGGATTGGATTCTTAGGCTACTGGACACCATTAGCTCCAGAGGGAGTCGGAACACAGGTCTCACCCTGGGGTTCGTCCCGGAGCCGCGCCGCCGACCCCCCTTACAGATGCTGAAGATTGAAGGTCCGGAAACAGGCGGCAGAAGGCTCTTCAGTCTTCATGAAGGTAGCGCACAGCACTGCAGCTGTGCGCCATTGTTGTCACACACTTCACACCAAGCGGTCACGGAGGGTGCAGGGCGCTGCTGGGGGCGCCCTGGGCAGCAATATTTCATACCTTTATGGCAAAAGAATACATCACATATAGCCATTGAGGCTATATGTATGTATTTAACCCATGCCAGTTATCTAAAACTATGGGAGAAAAGCCCGCCGAAATAGGGGGCGGGGCTTATTCTCCTCAGCACACAGCGCCATTTTCCTGCTCAGCTCCGCTGTGAGGAAGGCTCCCAGGACTCTCCCCTGCACTGCACTACAGAAACAGGGTAAAACAGAGAGGGGGGGCATTTTTTTGGCGATATTTGGATATATTTAAGCTGCTATAAAGAACAACACTTACATAAGGTTGTTCCCATATATATATTATAGCGCTTGGGTGTGTGCTGGCAAACTCTCCCTCTGTCTCCCCAAAGGGCTAGTGGGGTCCTGTCTTCGATAAGAGCATTCCCTGTGTGTCTGCTGTGTGTCGGTACGTGTGTGTCGACATGTATGAGGACGATGTTGGTGTGGAGGCAGAGCAATTGCCGATAATGGTGATGTCACCCCCCAGGGAGTCGACACAGGAATGGATGGCTTTGTTTATGGAATTACGTGATAATGTCAGCACATTACAAAAATCAGTTGACGACATGAGACGGCCGGCAAACCAGTTAGTACCTGCCCAGGCGTCTCAGACACCGTCAGGGGCTGTAAAGCGCCCTTTACCTCAGTCGGTCGACACAGACCCAGACACAGACACTGAATCTAGTGTCGACGGTGATGAAACAAACGTATTTTCAAGTAGGGCCACACGTTATATGATCACGGCAATGAAGGAGGCTTTGCATATCTCTGATACTGCAAGTACCACAAAAAGGGGTATTATGTGGGGGGTGAAAAAACTACCTGTAGTTTTTCCTGAATCAGAGGAATTAAATGATGTATGTGATGAAGCGTGGGTTAACCCAGATAGAAAAATGCTAATTTCAAAAAAGTTATTAGCATTATACCCTTTCCCGCCAGAGGTTAGGGCGCGCTGGGAAACACCCCCTAGGGTGGATAAGGCGCTCACACGCTTATCAAAACAAGTGGCGTTACCGTCTCCTGATACGGCCGCCCTCAGGGATCCAGCTGATAGGAGACTGGAAACTACCCTAAAAAGTATATACACACATACTGGTGTTATACTGCGACCAGCCATCGCCTCAGCCTGGATGTGCAGTGCTGGGGTCGTCTGGTTGGATTCCCTGACTGAAAATATTGATACCCTGGATAGGGACAGTATTTTATTGACTATAGAGCAATTAAAGGATGCTTTCCTTTATATGCGAGATGCTCAGAGAGATATTTGCACTCTGGCATCGAGAGTAAATGCGATGTCCATATCTGCCAGAAGGAGTTTATGGACGCGACAGTGGTCAGGTGATGCGGATTCCAAACGACATATGGAAGTATTGCCGTATAAAGGGGAGGAATTATTTGGCGTCGGTCTATCGGATCTGGTGGCCACGGCAACTGCCGGAAAATCCACCTTTTTACCTCAGACCCCCTCCCAACAGAAAAAGACACCGTCTTTTCAGCCGCAGTCCTTTCGGTCCTATAAGAACAAGCGGACAAAAGGACAGTCATATCTGCCTCGGGGCAGAGGAAGGGGTAAGAGAGGGCAGCAAGCAGCCCCTGCCCAGGAACAGAAGCCCTCCCAGGGTTCTGCAAAGCCCTCAGCATGACGCTGGGGCCTTACAAGCGGACTCAGGAGCGGTGGGGGGTCGACTCAAGAATTTCAGCGCACAGTGGGCTTGCTCACAGGTGGACCCCTGGATTCTGCAGGTAGTATCTCAGGGTTACAGGTTGGAATTCGAGAAGTCTCCCCCTTGCCGGTTCCTAAAGTCTGCTTTGCCAACGTCTCCCTCAGACAGGGCGACGGTATTGGAAGCCATTCACAAGCTGTTTTCTCAGCAGGTGATAGTCAAGGTACCCCTCCTACAACAGGGAAAGGGGTATTACTCCACGCTATTTGTGGTACCGAAGCCGGACGGCTCGGTAAGACCTATTCTAAATCTGAAATCTTTGAACCTGTACATACAAAAATTCAAGTTCAAGATGGAGTCACTCAGAGCAGTGATAGCGAATCTGGAAGAAGGGGACTTTATGGTATCCCTGGACATAAAGGATGCTTACCTACATGTCCCAATTTGCCCTTCACATCAAGGGTACCTCAGGTTCATGGTGCAAAACTGTCATTATCAGTTTCAGACGCTGCCGTTTGGATTGTCCACGGCACCTCGGGTCTTTACCAAGGTAATGGCCGAAATGATGATTCTTCTGCGAAGAAGAGGCGTATTAATTATCCCTTACTTGGACGATCTCCTGATAAGGGCAAGGTCCAGAGAACAGCTGGAGGACGGAGTAGCACTAACCCAACTAGTGCTGCAACAACACGGGTGGATTCTGAATTTTCCAAAATCTCAGTTGAACCCGACGACACGTCTGCTGTTCCTGGGAATGATTCTGGACACGGTTCAGAAAAAGGTGTTTCTTCCGGAGGAGAAAGCCAGGGAGTTATCCGAACTTGTCAGGAACCTCCTAAAACCAGGGAAAGTGTCTGTGCATCAATGCACAAGAGTCCTGGGAAAGATGGTGGCTTCTTACGAAGCGATTCCATTCGGCAGATTCCACGCACGAACTTTTCAGTGGGATCTGCTGGACAAATGGTCCGGATCGCATCTGCAGATGCATCAGCGGATAACCTTATCGCCACGGACAAGGGTGTCTCTTCTGTGGTGGTTGCAGAGTGCTCATCTGTTAGAGGGCCGCAGATTCGGCATACAGGACTGGGTCCTGGTGACCACGGATGCCAGTCTGAGAGGCTGGGGAGCGGTCACACAGGGAAGAAACTTCCAGGGAGTATGGTCAAGCCTGGAGATGTCTCTTCACATAAATATACTGGAGCTAAGAGCGATTTACAATGCTCTAAGTCTGGCAAAACCCCTGCTTCAGGGTCAGCCGGTGTTGATCCAGTCGGACAACATCACGGCAGTCGCCCACGTAAACAGACAGGGCGGCACAAGAAGCAGGACAGCAATGGCAGAAGCTGCAAGGATTCTTCGCTGGGCGGAAGATCATGTGATAGCACTGTCAGCAGTATTCATTCCGGGAGTGGACAACTGGGAAGCAGACTTCCTCAGCAGACACGATCTACACCCGGGAGAGTGGGGACTTCATCCAGAAGTCTTCCACATGATTGTGAACCGTTGGGAAAAACCAATGGTGGATATGATGGCGTCCCGCCTCAACAAAAAACTGGACAGGTATTGCGCCAGGTCAAGAGACCCTCAGGCAATAGCTGTGGACGCTCTGGTAACACCGTGGGTGTTCCAGTCAGTGTATGTGTTCCCTCCTCTGCCTCTCATACCAAAGGTACTGAGAATTATACGGCAAAAGGGAGTAAGAACGATACTAGTGGCTCCGGATTGGCCAAGAAGAACTTGGTACCCGGAACTTCAAGAGATGCTCACGGAGGATCCGTGGCCTCTACCTCTAAGACCGGACCTGCTTCAGCAGGGACCGTGTCTATTCCAAGACTTACCGCGGCTGCGTTTGACGGCATGGCGGTTGAACGCCGAATTCTAAGGGAAAAAGGCATTCCGGAAGAGGTCATTCCTACACTGGTAAAAGCCAGGAAGGAGGTGACTGCACAACATTATCACCGCATTTGGAGAAAATATGTTGCGTGGTGCGAGGCCAGGAAGGCCCCCACGGAGGAATTTCAACTGGGTCGATTCCTACATTTCCTGCAAACAGGATTGTCTATGGGCCTCAAATTGGGGTCCATTAAGGTTCAAATTTCGGCCCTGTCGATTTTCTTCCAGAAAGAATTGGCTTCAGTTCCTGAAGTCCAGACTTTTGTAAAAGGAGTACTACATATACAGCCCCCGGTTGTGCCCCCAGTGGCACCGTGGGATCTTAATGTAGTCTTGGATTTTCTCAAATCCCATTGGTTTGAGCCGCTCAAATCGGTGGAGTTGAAGTATCTTACATGGAAAGTAACCATGCTACTGGCCCTGGCTTCAGCCAGGAGAGTATCAGAATTGGCGGCTTTATCATATAAGAGCCCATATCTGATTTTCCATATGGACAGGGCAGAACTGCGGACACGTCCTCATTTTCTGCCTAAGGTGGTGTCAGCGTTTCACCTGAAGCAGCCTATTGTGGTGCCTGCGGCTACTAACGATTTGGAGGATTCCAAGTTGTTGGACGTGGTCCGGGCATTGAAAATATATATTTCAAGAACGGCGGGAGTCAGAAAGTCTGACTCACTGTTTATATTGTATGCACCCAACAAGATGGGTGCTCCTGCTTCTAAGCAGACGATTGCTCGTTGGATTTGTAGCACAATTCAACTTGCACATTCTGTGGCAGGCTTGCCACAACCTAAATCTGTCAAGGCCCATTCCACAAGGAAAGTGGGCTCATCCTGGGCGGCTGCCCGGGGGGTCTCGGCATTACAACTCTGCCGAGCTGCTACTTGGTCAGGGGCAAACACATTTGCGAAATTCTACAAATTTGATATCCTGGCTGAGGAGGACCTTGAGTTCTCTCATTCGGTGCTGCAGAGTCATCCGCACTCTCCCGCCCGTTTGGGAGCTTTGGTATAATCCCCATGGTCCTGACGGAGTCCCCAGCATCCACTTAGGACGTTAGAGAAAATAAGAATTTACTTACTGATAATTCTATTTCTCGTAGTCCGTAGTGGATGCTGGGCGCCCATCCCAAGTGCGGATTGTCTGCAATACTTGTACATAGTTATTGTTACAAACAAATTCGGGTTGTTATTGTTGTGAGCCGTCTGTTCAGAGGCTCCTACGTTTGTCATACTGTTTAACTGGGTTCAGATCACAAGTTATACGGTGTGATTGGTGTGGCTGGTATGAGTCTTACCCGGGATTCAATATCCTTCCTTATTGTGTACGCTCGTCCGGGCACAGTATCCTAACTGAGGCTTGGAGGAGGGTTATAGGGGGAGGAGCCAGTACGCACCACCTAATCCTAAAGCTTTATTTTTGTGCCCTGTCTCCTGCGGAGCCGCTATTCCCATGGTCCTGACGGAGTCCCCAGCATCCACTACGGACTACGAGAAATAGAATTATCAGTAAGTAAATTCTTATTTTTAAAGATGGTGTGGTGTTTTTATTTTAATATTTTCTTTACAGGTGGACTACAGGTGCCAGCGGGCCCTTTATGTCCGGACATGCTGGCACTTGTGGTTCTCCAAGTGCTATGCAAAAGAGCTTAACAGCCGCCGCCCACCAGGTGAAGATGCTGGAAGCCCTGGGAAGGCGGCAGTCATGCAAGAGAGCTTAAAGGCCGCTGCCTCCCAGGTGAAGATGCCGGAAGCACTTGGGAGGCGGCGGCCCCCCAGGTGAAGACGCCGGAAGCCCTGGGGAGGCGGCAGCTATGCAAAAGAGCTTAAAGGCCGCTGCCTCTCAGGTGAAGACGCAGGAAGCCCTGGGGAGGCGCCGGCCCCCCAGGTGAAGGCGTCGGAAGCCCTGGAGAGGCGGCGGCCATGCATAAAAGCTTAAAGGCCGCCGTCCCCAGGTGAAGACCTTGACTAATAAACTTTTTTTTAAAGACGGAGTGGTGTTTTTATTTTAATATTTTCTTTACAGGTGGACTACAGGTGCCAGTGGGCCTAGAGATGAGCGGGTTCGGTTTCTCGGAAACCGAACCCCCCCGAACTTCAGCCTTTTACACGGGTCCGAGGCAGACTCGGATCTTCCCGCCTTGCTCGGCTAACCCGAGCGCGCCCGAACGTCATCATCCCGCTGTCGGATTCTCGCGAGGCTCGTATTCTATCGGATTCTATTCTATCGGCGCCATTTTCACACGTGCATTGAGATTGATAGGGAGAGGACATGGCTGGCATCCTCTCCGTTTAGAGTAGACTAGAGAGTAGAGAGTGAGACACTTGATTTACTAATTTTGGGGAGCATATTAGGACGGAGTACTACTTGCTGATAGTGTGACCAGTGACCACCAGTTTAATTAATCCGTTCTCTGCCTGATACACAGTCACATACCATATCTGTGCTCAGCCTCAGTGTGCCCTCAGTGTGCTGCATCATCTATGTAATACTGTATATCTGACTGTGCTGAGTGCTCACTGCTCACACAGCTTAATTGTGGGGGAGACTGGGGAGCAGTTATAGCAGGAGTACATATTTTAACAGTGCACACTTTTGCTGCCAGAGTGCCACTGCCAGTGCCAGTGTGACTGACCAGTGACCACTACTACTTGCTGATAGTGTGACCAGTGACCACCAGTTTAATTAATCCGTTCTCTGCCTGAAAAAAAACGCTACACAGTGTGACACAGTCACATACCATATCTGTGCTCAGCCTCAGTGTGCCCTCAGTGTGCTGCATCATCTATGTAATACTGTATATCTGACTGTGCTGAGTGCTCACTGCTCACACAGCTTAATTGTGGGGGAGACTGGGGAGCAGTTATAGCAGGAGTACATATTTTAATAGTGCACACTTTTGCTGCCAGAGTGCCACTGCCAGTGCCAGTGTGACTGACCAGTGACCACTGACCACCAGTATATTGTGATTGTCTGCCTGAAAAAGTTAAACACTCGTCGTGTGGTGTTTTTATTCTATAAACGCATTCTGCTGACAGTGTCCAGCAGGTCCGTCATTATATAATATATACCTGTCCGGCTGCAGTAGTGATATATATATTTTTTTTATATCATTATCATCCAGTCTATATTAGCAGCAGACGCAGTACGGTAGTCCACGGCTGTAGCTACCTCTGTGTCGGCAGTCGCTCGTCCATCCATAATTGTATACCACCTACCCGTGGTGTTTTTTTTTTTTTTCTATCTTCTTGATACTAGTAGCTTACTTTAGGAGTCTGCAGTGCTGAGCTGACAGTGTCCAGCAGGTCCGTCATTATATAATATATACCTGTCCGGCTGCAGTAGTGATATATATATATATTTTTTATATCATTATCATCCAGTCTATATTAGCAGCAGACGCAGTACGGTAGTCCACGGCTGTAGCTACCTCTGTGTCGGCAGTCGCTAGTCCATCCATAATTGTATACCACCTACCTGTGGTGTTTTTTTTTTCTTCTATCTTCTTGATACTACTAGTAGCTTACTTTAGGAGTCTGCAGTGCTGAGCTGACAGTGTCCAGCAGGTCCGTCATTATATAATATATACCTGTCCGGCTGCAGTAGTGATATATATATATATTTTTTATATCATTATCATCCAGTCTATATTAGCAGCAGACGCAGTACGGTAGTCCACGGCTGTAGCTACCTCTGTGTCGGCAGTCGCTCGTCAATCCATAAGTATACTAGTATCCATCTCCATTGTTTACCTGAGGTGCCTTTTAGTTGTGCCTATTAAAATATGGAGAACAAAAATGTTGAGGTTCCAAAAATAGGGAAAGATCAAGATCGACTTCCACCTCGTGCTGAAGCTGCTGCCACTAGTCATGGCCGAGATGATGAAATGCCAGCAACGTCGTCTGCCAAGGCCGATGCCCAATGTCATAGTACAGAGCATGTAAAATCCAAAACACCAAATATCAGTAAAAAAAGGACTCAAAAATCTAAAATAAAATTGTCGGAGGAGAAGCGTAAACTTGCCAATATGCCATTTACCACACGGAGTGGCAAGGAACGGCTGAGGCCCTGGCCTATGTTCATGGCTAGTGGTTCAGCTTCACATGAGGATGGAAGCACTCAGCCTCTCGCTAGAAAAATGAAAAGACTCAAGCTGGCAAAAGCACAGCAAAGAACTGTGCGTTCTTCGAAATCACAAATCCACAAGGAGAGTCCAATTGTGTCGTTTGCGATGCCTGACCTTCCCAACACTGGACGTGAAGAGCATGCGCCTTCCACCATTTGCACGCCCCCTGCAAGTGCTGGAAGGAGCACCCGCAGTCCAGTTCCTGATAGTCAGATTGAAGATGTCAGTGTTGAAGTACACCAGGATGAGGAGGATATGGGTGTTGCTGGCGCTGGGGAGGAAATTGACCAGGAGGATTCTGATGGTGAGGTGGTTTGTTTAAGTCAGGCACCCGGGGAGACACCTGTTGTCCGTGGGAGGAATAGGGCCATTGACATGCCTGGTGAAAATACCAAAAAAATCAGCTCTTCGGTGTGGAAGTATTTCAACAGAAATGCGGACAACATTTGTCAAGCCGTGTGTTGCCTTTGTCAAGCTGTAATAAGTAGGGGTAAGGACGTTAACCACCTCGGAACATCCTCCCTTATACGTCACCTGCAGCGCATTCATCATAAGTCAGTGACAAGTTCAAAAACTTTGGGCGACAGCGGAAGCAGTCCACTGACCAGTAAATCCCTTCCTCTTGTAACCAAGCTCACGCAAACCACCCCACCAACTCCCTCAGTGTCAATTTCCTCCTTCCCCAGGAATGCCAATAGTCCTGCAGGCCATGTCACTGGCAATTATGACGAGTCCTCTCCTGCCTGGGATTCCTCTGATGCATCCTTGCGTGTAACGCCTACTGCTGCTGGCGCTGCTGTTGTTGCTGCTGGGAGTCGATGGTCATCCCAGAGGGGAAGTCGTACTCGTAAGACCACTTTTACTACTTCCACCAAGCAATTGACTGTCCAACAGTCCTTTGCGAGGAAGATTAAATATCACAGCAGTCATCCTGCTGCAAAGCGGATAACTGAGGCCTTGGCATCCTGGGCGGTGAGAAACGTGGTTCCGGTATCCATCATTACTGCAGAGGCAACTAGAGACTTGTTGGAGGTACTGTGTCCCCGGTACCAAATACCATCTAGGTTCCATTTCTCTAGGCAGGCGATACCGAAAATGTACACAGACCTCAGAAAAAGACTCACCAGTGTCCTAAAAAATGCAGTTGTACCCAATGTCCACTTAACCACGGACATGTGGACAAGTGGAGCAGGGAAGGCTCAGGACTATATGACTGTGACAGCCCACTGGGTAGATGTATGGACTCCCGCCGCAAGAACAGCAGCGGCGGCACCAGTAGCAGCATCTCGCAAACGCCAACTCTTTCCTAGGCAGGCTACGCTTTGTATCACCGCTTTCCAGAATATGCACACAGCTGAAAACCTCTTACGGCAACTGAGGAAGTTCATCACAGAATGGCTTACCCCAATTGGACTCTCCTGTGGATTTGTGGCATCGGACAACGCCAGCAATATTGTGTGTGCATTAAATATGGGCAAATTTCAGCACGTCCCATGTTTTGCACATACCTTGAATTTGGTGGTGCAGAATTATTTAAAAAACGAGAGGGGCGTGCAAGAGATGCTGTCGGTGGCCAGAAGAATTGCGGGACACTTTCGGCGTACAGGCACCACGTACAGAAGACTGGAGCACCACCAAAAACGCCTGAACCTGCCCTGCCATCATCTGAAGCAAGAAGTGGTAACGAGGTGGAATTCAACCCTCTATATGCTTCAGAGGTTGGAGGAGCAGCAAAAGGCCATTCAAGCCTATACAACTGACCACGATATAGGAGGTGGAATGCACCTGTCTCAAGCGCAGTGGAGAATGATTTCAACGTTGTGCAAGGTTCTGCAACCTTTTGAACTTGCCACACGTGAAGTCAGTTCAGACACTGCCAGCCTGAGTCAGGTCATTCCCCTCATCAGGCTTTTGCAGAAGAAGCTGGAGACATTGAAGGAGGAGCTAACACAGAGCGATTCCGCTAGGCATGTGGGACTTGTGGATGGAGCCCTTAATTCGCTTAACAAGGATTCACGGGTGGTCAATCTGTTGAAATCAGAGCACTACATTTTGGCCACCGTGCTCGATCCTAGATTTAAAACCTACCTTGGATCTCTCTTTCCAGCAGACACAAGTCTGCTGGGGTTCAAAGAACTGCTGGTGACAAAATTGTCAAGTCAAGCGGAACGCGACCTGTCAACAACTCCTCCTTCACATTCTCCCGCAACTGGGGGTGCGAGGAAAAGGCTCAGAATTCCGAGCCCACCCGCTGGCGGTGATGCAGGGCAGTCTGGAGCGACTGCTGATGCTGACATCTGGTCCGGACTGAAGGACCTCACAACGATTACGGACATGTCGTCTACTGTCACTGCATATGATTCTCTCCCCATTGAAAGAATGGTGGAGGATTATATGAGTGACCGCATCCAAGTAGGCACGTCAGACAGTCCGTACTTATACTGGCAGGAAAAAGAGGTAATTTGGAGGCCCTTGCACAAACTGGCTTTATTCTACATAAGTTGCCCTCCCACAAGTGTGTACTCCGAAAGAGTGTTTAGTGCCGCCGCTCACCTTGTCAGCAATCGGCGTACGAGGTTACATCCAGAAAATGTGGAGAAGATGATGTTCATTAAAATGAATTATAATCAATTCCTCCGTGGAGACATTGACCAGCAGCAATTGCCTCCACAAAGTACACAGGGAGCTGAGATGGTGGATTCCAGTGGGTACGAATTGATAACCTGTGAGGAGGGGGATGTACACGGTGATATATCGGAGGATGATGATGAGGTGGACATCTTGCCTCTGTAGAGCCAGTTTGTGCAAGGAGAGATTAATTGCTTCTTTTTTGGTGGGGGTCCAAACCAACCCGTCATTTCAGTTACAGTCGTGTGGCAGACCCTGTCACTGAAATGATGGGTTGGTTAAAGTGTGCATGTCCTGTTTATACAACATAAGGGTGGGTGGGTGGGCCCAAGGGTGGGTGGGCCCAAGGACAATTCCATCTTGCACCTCTTTTTTCTTTCATTTTTCTTTGCGTCATGTGCTGTTTGGGGGGTGTTTTTTGGAAGGGCCATCCTGCGTGACACTGCAGTGCCACTCCTAGATGGGCCAGGTGTTTGTGTCGGCCACTAGGGTCGCTTAGCTTACTCACACAGCTACCTCATTGCGCCTCTTTTTTTCTTTGCGTCATGTGCTGTTTGGGGAGTGTTTTTTGGAAGGGCCATCCTGCGTGACACTGCAGTGCCACTCCTAGATGGGCCAGGTGTTTGTGTCGGCCACTAGGGTCGCTTAGCTTACTCACACAGCTACCTCATTGCGCCTCTTTTTTTCTTTGCGTCATGTGCTGTTTGGGGAGTGTTTTTTGAAAGGGCCATCCTGCGTGACACTGCAGCGCCACTCCTAGATGGGCCAGGTGTTTGTGTCGGCCACTAGGGTCGCTTAGCTTACTCACACAGCTACCTCATTGCGCCTCTTTTTTTCTTTGCGTCATGTGCTGTTTGGGGAGTGTTTTTTGGAAGGGCCATCCTGCGTGACACTGCAGTGCCACTCCTAGATGGGCCAGGTGTTTGTGTCGGCCACTAGGGTCGCTTAGCTTACTCACACAGCTACCTCATTGCGCCTCTTTTTTTCTTTGCGTCATGTGCTGTTTGGGGAGTGTTTTTTGGAAGGGCCATCCTGCGTGACACTGCAGTGCCACTCCTAGATGGGCCAGGTGTTTGTGTCGGCCACTTGGGTCGCTTAGCTTAGCCATCCAGCGACCTCGGTGCAAATTTTAGGACTAAAAATAATATTGTGAGGTGTGAGGTGTTCAGAATAGACTGAAAATGAGTGGAAATTATGGTTATTGAGGTTAATAATACTTTGGGATCAAAATGACCCCCAAATTCTATGATTTAAGCTGTTTTTTAGGGTTTTTTGAAAAAAACACCTGAATCCAAAACACACCCGAATCCGACAAAAAAAATTCGGTGAGGTTTTGCCAAAACGCGTTCGAACCCAAAACACGGCCGCGGAACCGAACCCAAAACCAAAACACAAAACCCGAAAAATTTCCGGTGCTCATCACTAAGTGGGCCCTTTATGTCCGGACATGCTGGCACTTGTGGTTCTCCAAGTGCTATGCAAAAAAGCTTAACAGCCACCGTCCACCAGGTGAAGACGCTGGAAGCCCTGTGAAGGCGGCAGCCATGCAAAAGAGCTTAAAGACCGCTGCCTCCCAGGTGAAGACGCCGGAGAAAGACGACGGAAGCCCTGGGGAGGCGGCGGCCCCCCAGGTGAAGACGGAGGAAACCCTGGAGAGGCGGCGGCCATGCAAAAGAGCTTAAATGCCGCCGCCCCCAGGTGAAGACCCTGACTAATAAACTTTTTTTTAAAGACAGTGTGGTGTTTTTATTTTAATATTTTCTTTACAGGTGCCAGCGGGCCCTTTATGTCCGGACATGCTGGCAATTGTGGTTTTCCAAGTGCTATGCAAAAGAGCTTAACAGCCGCCGCCCACCAGGTGAAGAAGCTGGAAGCCCTGGGAAGGCGGCAGCCATGCAAAAGAGCTTAAAGGCCGCCGTCCCCAGGTGAAGACCCTGACTAATAAACTTTTTTTTTAAAGACGGTGTGGTGTTTTTAAAGAAGAAGACGAAGACAAAGAAGAAGAACAACAACAACAAAAATAGGCTACATTTTACTTAAAATAAAAATAGACATTTATTTTTTAAATATATTTTGCTTGAAGTTGTCTTAATAAATAAATTCTCTCAGAAGGTGAAGAAATGACACATATTTAGGGAGACAAATATATTAGGAGAGTTTAGAACCATGCATTGTTTATTCTACACAAGAGAGTACCATGTGAGGCAGCCATTTTGGGTCCACTACATAGATTACACTGTGCCATAAGTAAAACATGGCAGTAAGGCATACAAAGGTAAAATGAAAAGCAACTAACAGGACACCTAGTTTGCAGCTTACACAGTAAGGAAAATGGTCTTACTCTATAATTGCTTTTAGATATCTTTCTCCTTTATAACTATTTTAAAGTGAGCTGAGGGGAAAATAACAATACAGGGTCCAGTTACATTAAAAAATAATAATAAAAAATTATCTGACCAAAAAATAAAAAATAAAAATGTATAATAATTCTCCAACACTCCGAAGATGGTAAGCTCATACTGTGAATTGCAGAAAATATTTCTATGAACCCCACTTAATCACTGTTACACACTGGTTCTCACTTAGCGGAGGTTGAGATGAGAGGGGTGTTATTCGGCAGGATCACTGGAAGTGTTGTGGATCTCTGATAATCTCAGGTCTCTGAGGAGTTAAGTGAAAAACTACTGTCTCCCACTGTGATGCTCTAAGACATTGACAAGATGCCGCCGCATTTATGTGCAGGATTTAGGTCAGCAGCCATCTTGGTACAGGGAGTGAAGCCTTCCTGAAGGAACAGTATGGAATCTGCGCAGTAGCGCTCTCCCCTTTCAACACTTTTTACATACAAATAGGATAATAATGATAAAACTCCCACATAGTCATCTAAATGGGATGTAGTCACCATATAAGCAGCTAGTTCCTCCTGTGGAAAGCAACAACTTCTAATGCAGCTACCAGTTAGCAAGCAACATCAGTGCACATGTGCAGACCAGTAGGGACCATATGGTAGCACTGATCCCAAGATTTGAATGACCAGCTAAACTACAGGAATAATTTATTAAACTCAATAAAACAGGAGTTAAAGGGAATGTCTCATATCAGCACATCCCTAGGCATACAATGCTAGCAAACTCAATGTGATATTAGAATATTACTAGAGATGTGCACAGGACCATTTTTGCTGGATTTGGAATTGGCCCTGATTCGTCATCCGGCTTTGTATTTGGTTTTTGCCAAACTGCCGTAACTGGTTTTGTTTTTTTGTTTTCAAAAATTGACAAACAAAACTAAAATCACATAATTTGGGCCTTTTTTTTGTTCCCTGGGGGTGATTCAGACCTGATCCTTGATGTGCTAAATTTAGCACATTTATGATCAGATTCTCTGACATGCGGGGGGACGCCCAGCACAGGGCTAGTATGCCCCACATGTTAGGCGCCCGCATGAGACCCGCAGCCATTTTTGTGATAGCATCGGCTGCGTGTGATGTCATGCAGCTGCTCCGACTACGCCCCCTGTTTCTCCGTTGCCGCCCCTGTTTTGAAGTCTCGTCCCCGCAATACTCTATCTCCGTATTTGAAATGGAGCGCTGCCTCCCCACCCCCACCCCCGCGACCATCTCTGCCTCATAGACAGGTAGAAGCAATCGCATTCTCTGTGGGGCGCCGTAGAAAATGCAGGTACATGTGCAGGATGGGCCCTGCGCAGGATCCCGCATCCTCTTAGCAATTTTTACCGTTGGATCGCTTATTGCGATTGCGATCCAACCTGAATCAGGCTCTATTTGTAAAATATAAAATATACATCACAAGATTAGATGCCACTAAGTGAGCAAAACTGCCGGCAAATGGCAGTAATAAAATTTTTCTAATATAATAATTTTAAATAATAAGTGAAATCACATTTCCCTTAGGTCAGTCATGTAAAAGACAAGGGCCTCAAGCCATAAATAACCAGTCTTAGCCGGTCTGGTGGGGTGTGTGAAGTCATGCTGTGATGTCATAATGGAAACTGCCTATGTCAGGGCTATGCTGTTGCTGTCTCTTGCATATGCTTTCAGAGGCCTCGCACGGCATAGCACACTGGTAGAAGGTTAGTGACTGGACAAAGATAAGAGCAGCTTATTTTGAATCTGTCGGCAGACGTTTAGCATGACTATTATAATATATGACTTACGACCTTGGGGATAGCATAGTATTGGATAAAAACAAAATCTCACACCTACTGGGACAGTGCCATTACTTAACATCCACAAGCGGCTGCAAATGGGCCATTGGAGATATATGAAGGGTGCTTTACTCTCTCTCTCTCTCTCTCTGCCTGCCTAAATCCCAGTGTGCCAGTGTTGCACGCTGATCCATTTTTATTAATATGTAGAGATGTAAGAGAATTAAATTGTGCTTTAATCATTACTTTTGGTTTTATCCAATACTATATACAGATGTAGCCATGCTGATCATGGCTACATCTGAGGGAAACGTGCACCCTCGACGCAGCTATGCGCACCTGTGCCTAGCCATGTCGAGTTGCGGCATTTGCCGCCCCCATCCATGTGAATGGGGCACACACATGTCTTAGACGTCCAGACGTATGCAGTGCGGTTGCGACTAACTAGGCGCAATCGCCTTAAGATGTAGCCACAACGAGAATGGCTACATTTGTACAGTTGTAATCCTGTTAGCGTCAGAAATGAATGCTATGGTGGTTATGACTGTCCCCCTCCCCCCTCACTCTCACTCAGGGTTGGACTGGCCCATAGGGGTACAGGGGAAACCACCGGTGGGCCCTACTGCCTGGGGGCCCATCTCCTCGTCTGTGGATCAAGTCCCGTCTGTGCACTTGAATGAATTGTACATTATACATATTATCTACAGTGCATTGCAGTTATTAATCTGATACATTATCATGCATGCACTAGCAGTATTTACTATATATATTTATCATAGGCCCTATACCATGTTAGCCAAGCCTCTGTGGCAGCAGGCCACACCCCTAAGCATGGGCCTTTACCTCTGCATTCCCCCGGTGGGCTCTCCATGCCCCACTAATTTCTCGCTCTCTTTTTTCACTCTCTCACCATTGACGTATAGGTGCGTTTTTCTCCTGCCGGGTAAATAAGTCAAAATATCAGATTTGAGGTGATAGATGGGAAGACTGGGTTAGGCAAGGTTAGCTGGTGGGCGGGTGGTCTGGGCAAACCAGGGATGTGCAGTCAGGGAAGGCAGGGGAGGCAGTGCCTCCCCTGTCATTAATGATTAAAATAATATAAAGAAGATACTTATGACACATACTGTATTCTGTGTCATAAGTATCTCCTTTATATTAATCTAATCATTATCCCTGTTTAAATGTGTTTGGGAGGCACCGATCGTGGTGCCTCCCATTGTGAATGGGGAAGGGTGTGGGAGCGGGGGGCGGGGGTGGGCGGGGCCTAGCCATGGGCATTAAAAGTCCATTGGAAATGCATGGGAAAGCGGCACCATTAGAGGTGCTGCTTTCATAAGGGATATGCTTTCAACCCATGAAAGCACACCCCTGTCAGTGAGGCCACAGTGATTGGCCAGAGGATCCGTCACTGGATCCACTGCCATCACTGTATGGGTGCGCGGAGGTGCGGGCATCGGTGGCAGTGCGAGTATTAGTGGCACTGCCATTCTGCAGAGTTTGGCAGCGGAGCGGTACAAATTTCAAAAATGGCACCTCAGTGTAATTTTTGAAATTCAAGATGGCAACCACGAGCCAATCACGGCTTGCTGCATCATCACCCCGGCCCCTCCGGCTGACTTATATAAGTCAGCGCGAGGCATCGGCGTCAGTCCAACGGCGGAAGAGCTCCTGAAGAAAGAAGACGCTGGAAGTACTCGATGGGCGGCAGCCATGCAAACGAGCTTAAAGGCCGCCGCCCCCAGGTGAAGACCCTGAATAATAAACTCTTTTTTAAAGACGGTGTGGTGTTTTTATTTTAATATTTTCTTTACAGGTGGACTACAGGTGCCAGCGGGCCCTTTATGTTTGGACATGCTGGCACTTGTGGTTCTCCAAGTACTATGCAAAAGAGCTTAACAGCCGCCGCCCACCAGGTGAAGATGCTGGAAGCCCTGGGAAGGCGGCAGTCATGCAAAAGAGCTTAAAGGCCGCTGCCTCCCAGGTGAAGACGCCGGAAGCACTCGGGAGGCGGCGGCCCCCCAGGTGAAGACGCCGGAAGCCCTAGGGAGGCGGCAGCCATGCAAAAGAGCTTAAAGGCCGCTGCCTCTCAGGTGAAGACGCAGGAAGCCCTGGGGAGGCGCCGGTCCCCCAGGTGAAGGCTTCGGAAGCCCTGGAGAGGCGGCTGCCATGCATAAAAGCTTAAAGGCCGCCGCCCCCAGGTGAAGACCCTGACTAATAAACTTTTTTTTAAAGACGGAGTGGTGTTTTTATTTTAATATTTTCTTTACAGGTGGACTACAGGTGCCAGTGGGCCCTTTATGTCCGGACATGCTGGCACTTGTGGTTCTCCAAGTGCTATGCAAAAAAGCTTAACAGCCACCGTCCACCAGGTGAAGACGCTGGAAGCCCTGTGAAGGCGGCAGCCATGCAAAAGAGCTTAAAGGCCGCTGCCTCCCAGGTGAAGACGCCGGAGAAAGACGACGGAAGCCCTGGGGAGACAGCGGCCCCCCAGGTGAAGACGGCGGAAGCCCTTGAGAGGCGGCGGCCATGCAAAAGAGCTTAAATGCCGCCGCCCCCAGGTGAAGACCCTGACTAATAAACTTTTTTTTAAAGACGGTGTGGTGTTTTTATTTTAATATTTTCTTTACAGGTGCCAGCGGGCCCTTTATGTCCGGACATGCTGGCAATTGTGGTTTTCCAAGTGCTATGCAAAAGAGCTTAACAGCCGCCGCCCACCAGGTGAAGAAGCTGGAAGCCCTGGGAAGGCGGCAGCCATGCAAAAGAGCTTAAAGGCCGCCGCCCCCAGGTGAAGACCCTGACTAATAAACTTTTTTTTTAAAGACGGTGTGGTGTTTTTAAAGAAGAAGACGAAGACAAAGAAGAAGAACAACAACGACAAAAATAGGCTACATTTTACTTAAAATAAAAATAGACATCTATTTTTTAAATATATTTTGCTTGAAGTTGTCTTAATAAATAAATTCTCTCAAAAGGTGAAGAAATGACACATATTTAGGGAGACAAATATATTAGGAGAGTTTAGAACCATGCATTGTTTATTCTACACAAGAGAGTACCATGTGAGGCAGCCATTTTGGGTCCACTACATAGATTACACTGTGCAATAAGTAAAACATGGCAGTAAGGCATACAAAGGTAAAATTAAAAGCAACTAACAGGACACCTAGTTTGCAGCTTACACAGTAAGGAAAATGGTCTTACTCTATAATTGCTTTTAGATATCTTTCTCCTTTATAACTATTTTAAAGTGAGCTGAGGGGAAAATAACAATAGAGGGTCCATTTACATTATAAAATAATAATAAAAAATTCTCTGACCAAAAAATAAAAAATAAAAATTTATAATAATTTTCCAACACTCCGAAGATGGTAAGCTCATACTGTGAATTGCAGAAAATATTTCTATGAACCCCACTTAATCACTGTTACACACTGGTTCTCACTGAGCGGAGGTTGAGATGAGAGGGGTATTATTCGGCAGGATCACTGGAAGTGTTGTGGATCTCTGATAATCTCAGGTCTCTGAGGAGTTATGTGAAAAACTACTGTCTCCCACTGTGATGCTCTAAGACATTGACAAGATGCCGCCGCATTTATGTGCAGGATTTAGGTCAGCAGCCATCTTGGTACAGGGAGTGAAGCCTTCCTGAAGGAACAGTATGGAATCTGCGCAGTAGCGCTCTCCCCTTTCAACACTTTTTACATACAAATAGGATAATAATGATAAAACTCCCACATAGTCATCTAAATGGGATGTAGTCACCATCCCGGTGGTCAGCATACCACCACCGGGATCCCGGCCACAGAATGCCGTCATTGGGGCCGAGGACTATTCCCACTAGTTGGTGTCCATGACACCCATAGAGTGGGAATAGAACCTGTGGCGAGTGCAGCAAGCCACCAAACCGCAGCGTGAAGCCCGCAGCAAGGGGCTTCATTTCGACGCATCTGAATTATTACTTGTGCCTGGTGTAGGATTTTCAAATATGTGTAGTTTACTGTATACAAGGATATAAAACCTTAAAGGAACTGAGATCTAAGGTGTATTACATGTAGTTATAAAAATAAGTTTATTTTATGGCAGTAGTTTCCAAACAGGGGGCCGTGAGACCCTGGGGTTCCTCGGGAAAGGTGTGGGTAGGGGGGGGGGGGGATAAGGGAGGCCTTGCAGTGGTGTCGTTGTTTGGTGGTCCATGAACAATTCAAATTACTTATACTGAATTTAATTGGCAAAACCAGTCCTTCACCACGTAACTGAACCTAAGGATGACATATTATCACAATTTACTTCATTTTATATTTATTTCTAATTTTCTCACTAAGAAACTATGGTCTTGGGGTGCCGTAACAAAAATTCTGAAACTCTAGGGCAGGGGTGTCAAACTCGCAGCTCCTACCGCATCCTTTTGTGGCCCGCGGGCAGGGGTCCTTTTGCAGCCCAACCACCTTGCTTGCAGCGAGGGCAGGAAAGTACAGCGCACACCTCTCTTGCTCCCCAGTCCGGTCTCCGGCGATGGCACAGGTATCTTAAATCAGGTGCCGGTCCGTTTTCACGGACCAGAACCCAATCAGGAGCAGTGCCAGAGTCTTTGCTTTCTATGTGCAGTGCCATCTTCCCGAAGAGATCACCATGAAGACGGCGCCACAGCGAGATTTTACCAATTAACATCAGTGATTTATAATTATTAATTACAGTGATCTTGCCAAATAATTCCAGTAATTTTGTCATTTTCTTCCAGTGATTTGGACCAATAATTCCATTGATTAGAACAAATAATTCCTGTGATTTTGTCATTTTCTTCCAGTGATTTGGACCAATAATGCCATTGATTAGAATGAATAATTCCTGTGATTTTGTCATTTTCTTCCAGTGATTTGGACCAATAATACCATTGATTAGAATTAATAATTCCTGTGATATTGTCATTTTCTTCCAGTGATTTGGACCAATAATACCATTGATTAGAACGAATAATTCCTGTGATATTGAGGTGTTTGTGTTGCTTAGCTTAGCCATCCAGCGACCACGGTGCACCTCTTTTTCTCTTTTCTTAGCATCATGTGCTGTTTGGGGACTATTTTTTTAAGTGCCATCCTGTCTGACACTTCCGTATATGTCCAGTGGTACTGCCATTTGAAATAATTCCCGACATTACTGCCATTTAATTCCAGTGATTTTGTCATTTTATTCCAGTGATTTGGACCAATAATACCATTGATTAGAACAAATAATTCCAGTGATTTTGTCATTTTCTTCCAGTGATTTGGACCAATAATACCATTGATTAGAACAAAAATAATTCCTGTGATATTGAGGTGTTCGTGTCGCTTAGCTCTGCCATCCAGCGACCACAGTGCACCTCTTTTTCTCTTTTCATTGCATCATGTGCTGTTTGGGGCCAATTTTTTTAAGTGCCATCCTGTCTGACACTGCAGTGCCACTCCTAAATGGGCCAGGTGTTTGTGCCGGCCACTTGGGTCGCTTAGCTTAGTCATCCAGCGACCTCGGTGCAAATTTTAGGACTAAAAATAATATTGTGAGGTGTGAGGTGTTCAGAATAGACTGGAAATTAGTGGAAATTATGGTTATTGAGGTTAATAATACTATAGGATCGAAATTACCCCCAAATTCTATGATTTAAGCTGTTTTTGAGGGGTTTTTGAAAAAAAAACCACCCGAATCCAAAACACACCCGAATCCGACAAAAATTTTAAAGGGAGGTCTTGCCAAAACGCGTCCGAATCCAAAACACGGCCGCGGAACCAAATCCAAAACCAAAGCACTAATGTTCCCATTTGAATGTATGTATCTGTGATTTATTTTTTCCCACCAAGAATGTAACAGCTACACAATGGGGTTAACATAGTAACATAGTTGTTGAGGTTGAAAAGAGGTGAAATGCCTATCGGGTTCAACCTGTATTCTGTGTTTAGCTGTGCACATTATAATGCACCAGTTGAAATAATGGTTTCGTACCAATTGTCAACTATATTTCGTACAACTCCCAGATACTAATGCCAATATATTAAATGTTGTAGCCTTGGATACTTTTTCAGCTAGAAAGCTGTCCAATCTGATTTTGAATGCATTTGCAGAGTCTGCCATTATTACCTTCTCCGGCAGGGAGTTCCAAATCTTTATTGCCCTTACCGTGAAGAACCCCTTCCTACGCTTTGTACGGAATTTTCTCTCCCCTAACCTCACTGAGTGTCCACGTGTCCTATACAGAGTTCTATTAATAAACAAATCCCCTGCTAACTCCTTGTAATGACCCTTTACATATTTGAAGATATTAATAATATCTCCTCTTAGACGCCTCTTTTCTAGAGTATACATATTTAACATAGTTAGTCTTTCCTCGTACTCCAGTGTCTCTAACCCTTTAATCAGTTTAGTAGCACGCCTTTGAATTCTTTCGAGTTCCGCAATATCTTTTTTATAATATGGTGCCAAAAATTTAACACAATATTCCATGTGCGGACGTACCAATGATTTGTACAGAGGCATGATTACATCCTCGTCCCTGGTCTCAATACCCCATTTTATGCAAGCAAGGACTTTACTTGTCTTCTTCACTGCATTTTGACACTGTGTACTGTTATTGAGTGTATTATCTATGAGGACCCCCAAATCTTTTTCCACTTCTGATACCCCTATATTTTCCCCATTAAGTGAATAGGATGCAAGTTTGTTTTTAATCCCAAAATGCATAGCTTTGCATTTTTCAATATTGAACCTCATTCCCCATTTAGACACCCAGAATTCAAGTTTAAATAAGTCATTCTGTAGAGACTCCACATCTATTTCCGAATTAATTACCTTACACAGTTTAGTATCATCTGCAAAGATTGATACTATGCTTCCCAGGCCTATTCCTAGGTCATTAATACATATATTGAACAGTAGCGGACCAAATATGGACCCTTGTGGTATACCGCTGACTAGAGATGTGCACCGGAAATTTTTCGGGTTTTGTGTTTTGGTTTTGGGTTCGGTTCCGTGGCAGTGTTTTGGGTTCGAACGCGTTTTGGCAAAACCTGACCGAATTTTTTTTTGTCGGATTCGGGTGTGTTTTGGATTCGGGTGTTTTTTTTTCAAAAAACCCTAAAAAACAGCTTAAATCATAGAATTTGGGGGTCATTTTGATCCCAAAGTATTATTAACCTCAATAACCATAATTTCCACTCATTTTCAGTCTATTCTGAACACCTCACACCTCACAATATTATTTTTAGTCCTAAAATTTGCACCGAGGTCGCTGGATGACTAAGCTCAGCGACCCAAGTGGCCGACACAAACACCTGGCCCATCTAGGAGTGGCACTGCAGTGTCACGCAGGATGGCCCTTCCAAAAAACACTCCCCAAACAGCACATGACGCAAAGAAAAATGAAAGAAAAAAGAGGTGCAAGATGGAATTGTCCTTGGGCCCTCCCACCCACCCTTATGTTGTATAAACAGGACATGCACACTTTAACCAACCCATAATTTCAGTGACAGGGTCTGCCACACGACTGTGACTGAAATGACGGGTTGGTTTGGACCCCCACCAAAAAAGAAGCAATTAATCTCTCCTTGCACAAACTGGCTCTACAGAGGCAAGATGTCCACCTCATCATCATCCTCCGATTCATCACCGTGTACATCCCCCTCCTCACAGATTATCAATTCGTCCCCACTGGAATCCACCATCTCAGCTCCCTGTGTACTTTGTGGAGGCAATTGCTGCTGGTGAATGTCTCCATGGAGGAATTGATTATAATTCATTTTAATGAACATCATCTTCTCCACATTTTCTGGAAGTAACCTCATACGCCGATTGCTGACAAGGTGAGCGGCGGCACTAAACACTCTTTCGGAGTACACACTTGTGGGAGGGCAACTTAGGTAGAATAAAGCCAGTTTGTGCAAGGGCCTCCAAATTGCCTCTTTTTTCCTGCCAGTATACGTACGGACTGTCTGACGTGCCTACTTGGATGCGGTCACTCATATAATCCTCCACCATTCTTTCAATGGGGAGAGAATCATATGCAGTGCCAGTAGACGACATGTCCGTAATCGTTGTGAGGTCCTTCAGTGCGGACCAGATGTCAGCATCAGCAGTCGCTCCAGACTGCCCTGCATCACCGCCAGTGGGTGCGCTCGGAATTCTGAGCCTTTTCCTCGCACCCCCAGTTGCGGGAGAATGTGAAGGAGGAGATGTTGACAGGTCGCGTTCCGCTTGACTTGACAATTTTCTCACCAGCAGTTCTTTGAACCCCTGCAGACTTGTGTCTGCCGGAAAGAGAGATCCAAGGTAGGTTTTAAATCTAGGATCGAGCACGGTGGCCAAAATGTAGTGCTCTGATTTCAACAGATTGACCACCCGTGAATCCTTGTTAAGCGAATTAAGGGCTCCATCCACAAGTCCCACATGCCTAGCGGAATCGCTCAGTGTTAGCTCCTCCTTCAATGTCTCCAGCTTCTTCTGCAAAAGCCTGATGAGGGGAATGACCTGACTCAGGCTGGCAGTGTCTGAACTGACTTCACGTGTGGCAAGTTCAAAAGGTTGCAGAACCTTGCACAACGTTGAAATCATTCTCCACTGAGCTTGAGACAGGTGCATTCCACCTCCTATATCGTGGTCAGTTGTATAGGCTTGAATGGCCTTTTGCTGCTCCTCCAACCTCTGAAGCATATAGAGGGTTGAATTCCACCTCGTTACCACTTCTTGCTTCAGATGATGGCAGGGCAGGTTCAGGCGTTTTTGGTGTTGCTCCAGTCTTCTGTACGTGGTGCCTGTACGCCGAAAGTGTCCCGCAATTCTTCTGGCCACCGACAGCATCTCTTGCACGCCCCTGTCGTTTTTTAAATAATTCTGCACCACCAAATTCAAGGTATGTGCAAAACATGGGACGTGCTGGAATTTGCCCAGATTTAATGCACACACAATATTGCTGGCGTTGTCCGATGCCACAAATCCACAGGAGAGTCCAATTGGGGTAAGCCATTCTGCGATGATCTTCCTCAGTTGCCGTAAGAGGTTTTCAGCTGTGTGCGTATTCTGGAAAGCGGTGATACAAAGCGTAGCCTGCCTAGGAAAGAGTTGGCGTTTGCGAGATGCTGCTACTGGTGCCGCCGCTGCTGTTCTTGCGGCGGGAGTCCATACATCTACCCAGTGGGCTGTCACAGTCATATAGTCCTGAGTCTGCCCTGCTCCACTTGTCCACATGTCCGTGGTTAAGTGGACATTGGGTGCAACTGCATTTTTTAGGACACTGGTGAGTCTTTTTCTGAGGTCTGTGTACATTTTCGGTATCGCCTGCCTAGAGAAATGGAACCTAGATGGTATTTGGTACCGGGGACACAGTACCTCAAACAAGTCTCTAGTTGGCTCTGCAGTAATGATGGATACCGGACCCACGTTTCTCACCGCCCAGGATGCCAAGGCCTCAGTTATCCGCTTTGCAGCAGGATGACTGCTGTGATATTTCATCTTCCTCGCAAAGGACTGTTGGACAGTCAATTGCTTGGTGGAAGTAGTAAAAGTCGTCCTACGACTTCCCCTCTGGGATGACCATCGACTCCCAGCAGCAACAACAGCAGCACCAGCAGTAGGCGTTACACGCAAGGATGCATCGGAGGACTCCCAGGCAGGAGAGGACTCGTCAGACTTGCCAGTGACATGGCCTGCAGGACTATTGGCATTCCTGGGGAAGGAGGAAATTGACACTGAGGGAGTTGGTGGGGTGGTTTGCGTGAGCTTGGTTACAAGAGGAAGGGATTTACTGGTCAGTGGACTGCTTTCGCTGTCGCCCAAAGTTTTTGAACTTGTCACTGACTTATGATGAATGCGCTGCAGGTGACGTATAAGGGAGGATGTTCCGAGGTGGCTAACGTCCTTACCCCTACTTATTACAGCTTGACAAAGGCAACACACGGCTTGACACCTGTTGTCCGCATTTCTGTTGAAATACTTCCACACCGAAGAGCTGATTTTTTTGGTATTTTCACCAGGCATGTCAATGGCCATATTCCTCCCACGGACAACAGGTGTCTCCCCGGGTGCCTGACTTAAACAAACCACCTCACCATCAGAATCCTCCTTGTCAATTTCCTCCCCAGTGCCAGCAACACCCATATCCTCCTCATCCTGGTGTACTTCAACACTGACATCTTCAATCTGACTATCAGGAACTGGACTGCGGGTGCTCCTTCCAGCACTTGCAGGGGGCGTGCAAATGGTGGAAGGCGCATGCTCTTCACGTCCAGTGTTGGGAAGGTCAGGCATCGCAACCGACACAATTGGACTCTCCTTGTGGATTTGTGATTTCGAAGAACGCACAGTTCTTTGCTGTGCTTTTGCCAGCTTAAGTCTTTTCATTTTTCTAGCGAGAGGCTGAGTGCTTTCATCCTCATGTAAAGCTGAACCACTAGCCATGAACATAGGCCAGGGCCTCAGCCATTCCTTGCCACTCCGTGTGGTAAATGGCATATTGGCAAGTTTACGCTTCTCCTCCGACGATTTTATTTTAGATTTTTGAGTCCTTTTTTTACTGATATTTTGTGTTTTGGATTTTACATGCTCTGTACTATGACATTGGGCATCGGCCTTGGCAGACGACGTTGATGGAATTTCATCGTCTCGGCCATGACTAGTGGCAGCAGCTTCAGCACGAGGTGGAAGTGGATCTTGATCTTTCCCTATTTTTGGAACCTCAACATTTTTGTTCTCCATATTTTAATAGGCACAACTAAAAGGCACCTCAGGTAAACAATGGAGATGGATGGATGCTAGTATACTTATGGATGACGAGTGACTGACGACACAGAGGTAGCTACAGCCGTGGACTACCGTACTGCGTCTGCTAGTATAGAGATGATAATGATATAAAAAATATATATATATCACTACTGCAGGTATATATAATATAATGACGGACCTGCTGGACACTGTCAGCAGACTCCAAAACTACTAGTATGAAGAAGATAGAAAAAAAAACCCCACCACAGGTAGGTATACAATTATGGACGAGCACTGACGACACAGAGGTAGCTACAGCCGTGGACTACCGTACTGCGTCTGCTAGTATAGAGATGATAATGATATAAAAAATATATATATATCACTACTGCAGGTATATATAATATAATGACGGACCTGCTGGACACTGTCAGCAGACTCCTAAACTACTAGTATGAAGAAGATAGAAAAATAAACCCCACCACAGGTAGGTATACAATTATGGACAAGCACTGACGACACAGAGGTAGCTACAGCCGTGGACTACCGTACTGCGTCTGCTAGTATAGAGATGATAATGATATAAAAAATATATATATATCACTACTGCAGGTATATATAATATAATGACGGACCTGCTGGACACTGTCAGCAGACTCCTAAACTACTAGTATGAAGAAGATAGAAAAATAAACCCCACCACAGGTAGGCAGAGCCGGCCCTAACCAATATGATGCCCTAGGCAAGATTTTGGCTGGTGCCCCCTAGCACCACCGCTGGTTATGCCTCTGACCTTGCACCTCTTTCCTAGCACCATCACCCCTCACCCATAGCAGTCCTTGTACCCCCTATATTTTAAATAGGAACAGTTTGCACATTTGACGCACAGCCCGAAAAGGGGCATCTTCTTGCTGGGAAGGGGCACATAATGCCACACCTTAGTAATGCATTTATACACAATTCCACACAGTAATGCCCCTTACACATATGAGACACATTAATGTCCTTATAAACATAATGCGCCTTACACATTATGACAACCTTTATTAATGCCCTTTTACACATAATGTCCCTTACACATATGGCGCACATTATTAATGCCCTTATACACATAATGACACACATAGTGCCCCCTACACATTTGCTGCACATTATTAGTGCCCCTATACACATAATGACCCACATACAGTAAGTAGTACCCTGTTACACATATGCCGCAAATTATTAATGCCCTTATACACATAATGACACACATAGTGGCCCTTTACACATATGTTGCACATTATTAATGCATTTTTACATGACACACATAATGCTCCTTACACATATTCTGAACACTACTGCACAACCAACCCACTCACATGCACACAGCAATCACACTGCCACTAACACTGTGACCTCTGCCTCTGCTTGGATACAGATGTGTCCTCATAAATCTAGCATCAATGCTAACGTCGGGCACCTTTTTTTTTTAATGAAAATGCATCTTATTTGCATTGCTATGTGGCTAGGATGCACAAGCAGCTTCTGCTGATTAAACTGATATGCAGCATTCCTATATACTGTGTGAGACTGTGGCTGTATCTGCATATGAAATGCTACATACAGAATATAGGCATGCCGCATATCATTTTAATCAGCAGAAGCTGCTGATGCCCCTAGGCATATCAAATGCCCTAGGCAATTGCCTAGTTTGCCTATACCTATGGCCGGCTCTGCAGGTAGGTATACAATTATGGATGAGCACTGACGACACAGAGGTAGCTACAGCCGTGGACTACCGTACTGCGTCTGCTAGTATAGAGATGATAATGATATAAAAAATATATATATATCACTACTGCAGGTATATATAATATAATGACGGACCTGCTGGACACTGTCAGCAGACTCCTAAACTACTAGTATGAAGAAGATAGAAAAATAAACCCCACCACAGGTAGGTATACAATTATGGACAAGCACTGACGACACAGAGGTAGCTACAGCCGTGGACTACCGTACTGCGTCTGCTAGTATAGAGATGATAATGATATAAAAAATATATATATATCACTACTGCAGGTATATATAATATAATGACGGACCTGCTGGACACTGTCAGCAGACTCCTAAACTACTAGTATGAAGAAGATAGAAAAATAAACCCCACCACAGGTAGGTATACAATTATGGACGAGCACTGACGACACAGAGGTAGCTACAGCCGTGGACTACCGTACTGCGTCTGCTAGTATAGAGATGATAATGATATAAAAAATATATATATATATCACTACTGCAGGTATATATAATATAATGACGGACCTGCTGGACACTGTCAGCAGACTCCTAAACTACTAGTATGAAGAAGATAGAAAAATAAACCCCACCACAGGTAGGTATACAATTATGGACGAGCACTGACGACACAGAGGTAGCTACAGCCGTGGACTACCGTACTGCGTCTGCTAGTATAGAGATGATAATGATATAAAAAATATATATATATCACTACTGCAGGTATATATAATATAATGACGGACCTGCTGGACACTGTCAGCAGACTCCTAAACTACTAGTATGAAGAAGATAGAAAAATAAACCCCACCACAGGTAGGTATACAATTATGGACGAGCACTGACGACACAGAGGTAGCTACAGCCGTGGACTACCGTACTGCGTCTGCTAGTATAGAGATGATAATGATATAAAAAATATATATATATCACTACTGCAGGTATATATAATATAATGACGGACCTGCTGGACACTGTCAGCAGACTCCTAAACTACTAGTATGAAGAAGATAGAAAAATAAACCCCACCACAGGTAGGTATACAATTATGGACGAGCACTGACGACACAGAGGTAGCCACAGCCGTGGACATACCGTACTGCGTCTGCTAATATAGAGATGATAAAGATGATAGAGATGAACAAAAAAAATATAACACTACTGCAGGTAAATATTTATATAATATAATGAATGACGGACCTGCTGGACACTGTCAGCAGAATGCGTTTATAGAATAAAAAAAAAAAACACCACAGGAGTGTTTAACTTTTTCAGGCAGACAATATACTGGTGGTCACTGGTCAGTCACACTGGCAGCAAAAGTGTGCACTGTACTCCTGCTATAACTGCACCCCAGTCTCCCCCACAATTCAGCTGTGTGAGCAGTGAGCACTCAGCACAGTCAGATATACATAGATGATATTATCATGCAGCACACTGAGGCTGAGCACAGATATGGTATGTGACTGTGTATCATTTTTTTTCAGGCAGAGAACGGATTATATTAAATAATAAATAAAACTGGTGGTGGTCACTAGTAACTATCAGCAGAACTCTGCACTCTGAGTACTCCTAATGCTCCCCAAAATTACTAAGTTAGTAGTAAATCAACTCAAGTGTCTCTATCTATTCTAACGGAGAGGACGCCAGCCACGTCCTCTCCCAATAAATCTCAATGCACGTGTGAAAATGGCGGCGACGCGCGGCTCCTTATATAGAATCCGAGTCTCGCGATAGAATACGAGCCTCGCGAGAATCCGACAGCGGGATGATGACGTTCGGGCGCGCTCGGGTTAACCGAGCAAGGCGGGAAGATCCGAGTCTGCCTCGGACCCGTGTAAAAAGGCTGAAGTTCGGGGTGGTTCGGATTCTGAGGAACCGAACCCGCTCATCTTTACCGCTGACTACTAGTGACCAGCTGGAGAACATCTCATTGACCACTAGTCGCTGTACCCTGTTATCCAGCCAATTACCTATCCATGTACAAACAGTGTATCCTAGGCCAAGTTCCCTTAATTTGATGATCAGTCTCTTGTGAGGCACTGTATTGAAGGCTTTTGCAAAATCTAAATAGACCACATCCACTGCTTTTCCCTGGTTAAGATTATCGCTCACTTCGTCGTAGAAGCTAATTAAGTTAGTTTGACATGATCTGTCCCTCACAAACCCATGCTAACTCCTGCTAATAAACTTAGTATTCCGCAGATAATCCTCTATGCTATCCCTCAAAATTCCTTCCTATATTTTACCCACTATAGAGGTTAAACTAACTGGTCTATAGTACCCAGGATGATTTTTAGAACCCTTTATAAATAATGGCACTACCTCAGCTATACGCCAATCCATCGGTACCATACCCGATTTAATGGAACTATAGAAAATCAAGTATAAGGGTCTTGCAAGCTGTGCCTTAAGCTCCATAATAACCCTCGGATGAAAACCATTTGGTCCTGGTGATTTATTAATCTTTATGTTGCTTAGTCTCTCCAGGACTATTTCCTCACTTAAACAAGCATCTAGCCAAGAATCATTACCTTCACTGTCGTTATGCACTACTAACACCGTCTGATCCTCCCTGGTGAAAAAAAGCTGTTCAGTATATCCGCTTTTATTTTGTCATCGTTTCCAAGGCTCACAGTTCATCTTTTAATGGGCCTATGTTCTATTTCTTTAACCCTTTAATGTTTATGTATTTATAAAACTCTTTGGGATTGGCTTTATTCTCTATAGCAATTTGTTTTTCATTTACAATTGCAGCTGCCCTTATTACTTTTTTGCTTCTTTTATTGCATTCTTTGTAATACTGGAATGACTCCTCCCCTCCATTAGTTTTAAATGCTTTAAAAGAACACCTCTTTTTAGCCATTGCTTCTTTGACATCCTTATTAAGCCACATTGATTTGAGTCTAGTACTCCTGCGTTTACTGCCCAAGGGTATGAATTTGTGAATATTGCTATCAAGCAACCCTTTTAAAGCATCCCACATTTCCGATGTGTCTTTACCATGAAACAAAACTTCCCAGTCAATGTCGTTTAGCATATTGAAGTTAGCTTTTCTAAAGTTGAATGTTTTTGTTGATTCCTTATAGCTATGTTTCTTGAAACTGATGCTGAATGTGATCATATACAGTGGCAAACGCAGGATTTGCAAGGGGGGGGTTTCCAGAACTGGGTGGAGCCAATCACGGGGGTGGGGACTGATGTGACCAAGTATATGCTGGGTCCGTAAAACTAGTGTGTCTGTGTGTGTGTGTGTGTGTGTGTGTGTGTGTGTGTATATATATATATATATATATATATGTACATATCTACACATATATAGGGTTCACTATGGTATGCCGGCGGACAGGCTCCCGGCGACCAGCATACCGGCGTCGGGAGCCGGCTTACCGACAGTGTGGCGAGCGCGAATGAGCCCCTTGCGACCTCACTGCGCTCACCATGCTACGGGCACGGTGGCGCGCTATGGGCGCCACGCTATTTTATTCTCCCTCCAGGGGGATCGTGGCCCCCCACGAGGGAGAACAATTGTCGGTATGCCGGCTGTCGGGATCCCGGCGCCGGTATACTGTGCTCCGGGATCCCGTCAGTCGGCATACTGAAGACCACCCCATATATATGCCGTGTGTGTATATATATATATATATATATATATACACACACACACACATACATATACACATATACATAGCATATTAAACGTGCATATATTTATATACTTTGGTGAGTGCTGGGTTCTTTGTTTGTTTGTATGTATATATATATATATATATATATACACATACAGTACACGTATATATACACATGTATATATATCATATGTGTGTCTGTTTATATGTATGTATGTATATACATGTGTATATATGTATGCACATGGATATATATGTACTATAATTATTAAAATAAACTTTTATTGCACTTACAAGTGCCACCAGGAAGACAGCAGGCTGCAGAGGACGCTAGACAGCCATTAATAATACTCATGCAGTTAAAAAAAAAAAATTGTGGAGGGGGGTTTCTGGGTGCTCGGAAACCACCCCTGGGTGCGCCACTGATATAGTGATCACTGTTTCCCAAGGTCTCCCCAACTGTAATGTTTGATATAATGTCCACATTATTGGTAATAACTAGGTCCAGAACATCATTACCTCTGGTTGGGTCCTCGACTAATTGAGACAAGTATTGATCCTTTAATGTGTTTAGAATCCCGCAGCTTTTTCAATTTGCTGTGAGAGTAGTTCCTCGTCACGTATGCTAATATCTGGTTGCTTGTAGCACGTGCCAATGACTAGTTTCTTTATTTCAGTGCCCCCACTAGTGATCTCAACCCATAGTGATTCCACATTATCACCAGTCCCCTCGTAAATAACATATATTAAGTTTGGTTTTAGACAGAGCCGGCGCTTCAATTAGGCAGCTTTAGGCAGCTGCCTATGGGCGGCGGGACCTAAGGGGGCGGTCCGCTGAGGCTGCCAGAGAAAAAAAAAGAATAATGTCTTCTTTTAGATCAGAGGCTGGCGGGGTGTAGCCTTGCTGCTGTACTGAGCACATGTGTGATCCCTGAGCTCCAGCAGCATCACGATGGTGGGCTTCTACCGCACCATCGTCTTCCAATTAACCCCCCTGCAGCTCCAGGGAACAATAGGTCCTATCCAGTACAGCCGCCTCTGCTGTCACTTGCAGTAGAAGCTGTGGTCCTGATCCCACCGCAGTGCCGCTCGTCACCAATGTTGCCCAGCTCCCTTTGCCGGAGCTACATCTATTTCACCAGCCGCTGGCCCAGGTGTCTGCATCTCCTCACCCGGTGCGTGGATTCATCGCAGGCACCGCCGCTGTTATAACTGGACCCCCGCGGCCCTGCCTGCTGCCGCGTCAGCCGGGTCTCCCTGGCCATTCAGACCCAGGAACCTGCTGCACATACCCTGGGAGACATGCGCTGCTCTCCTGGCCCCTGAGCACCGAGGACCTGCTCCATCACTCTGAGGTCCATCTGGAAGTGCTGCGGAGCCTGTAGTGGTATTCTGCCTCCATCTTGCCGGGGGTCCCCACATCTGCTTCCTCAAGGGTGAGTGCTGCATGAGCCGCCACCCCCTTCTCCCAGTTCTCTCTCTCTCCCCCACAGCTCCCATATATATATATATATATATATATATACACCCATCTCTATACATACATATACATGTGTGTGCGTGTGTGTGTGTGTGTGTGTGTGTGTGTGTGTGTGTGTGTATATATATATATATATATATATATGTGTGTGCGTGTGTGTGTATATATATATATATATATATATATATATATAGAAGTGAGAACAGTGCCTCCTACTGTAATACCGAAAAAAAATAAACTCCCATCACCAGTTAAAAGCATCCTCAATGTGGGGGTGTACCATTTCAGGGGGACATAGCCACTGCTTTTGTTCAGAGATAGACCCCTCAACTTTTTATTGTCATTAGATTGTGCTAAATGCCAATACCTTCAACCGTTTGTGGATTTGCCACAAAGAAAAACCTTGTTCCCTCAAAACAATAATATATTTTGTTATTTTTTTATCATACTCCATTCATACACAAGTAGCAGAATGTACGATAAACAAGCTTCTTTTCAATTTCAGGGGTTGTGCTCAGACTTTTGACAAGTACTGTATTTACTAAGACTCATACGCTGGAACAGGTGTCTGGTAGCAGCTCTCCCTGAGGTGTGTAAAAGTAAAGTGATCACTAATGCAGTTACTATTTTGGGATCCCAGCATGCTACGGCATATGTATGATGGATTCAGTATGGTTTACCGGCGGATGGGATGCCGGCTGCCAATATCCCGACAGTGATTTCCCACCTGCCAGAATGCTGGCTGCGGGGTAAGTGTTGAGATTCCCCTTGTGGGGTTGCTGTGCTCGCCATGCTGCGGGCCCGTGGACACCCACGAGTGGGAATAGCCCTGGTGCACCGGGATTCCGGCTGGCAGCATTGTCGACTGGTGGGATTCCATCATCAGGATCCTGATCGCTGGGATCCCGACAGCCAGCAAATTAAACGCATCCATGTACAATAATCAGACGAGGCATGTATGAGTGGTTATTGCCGGTAACTCTGTGCTCTGTAGCCTGTAAGCTATAATGACTAACACTATAGCATTCAGGAGTTTCATAAATTCATAACATAAGCTTTCTGTCATAGGGGTGGTCAAAAACAGAGGATCACAGTAGATAGAGGTATCCTTAATACTGGTAGGTACCCCCAAAAACCACCAGTTTTCTGGGGATATTCCACAAATATTCCTTGATAAATATGCCCCTTAATCTCCACAGTGCTGCAACACCTCCTGTACTATATGAAGCCTGGAGACTCTGCGCTGCCTGACGCCGCAGCCTGACCCAACCCTCTGAGCTTCTGGATCCCCCTGCACTGCTGGTGAGACCTGGTCGGAGAGGAGGATCTCTAGGGCCTTGATCCGTGCCTCCGCTCAAGGACCCCAGGAGCCTGAGGACCTTCCTATCGGGGTGAGTGAGGTTATGAGAGGGGAGATTGTCGGGACCACATGGCAGCCACCATCTTGCGCCTGCACACTCCCAGATCCTCCTGTGGCTGCAACTGCACTGGCAGGGATAGAAGGCAGATCAGCTTCTTGCCACCCCACTGCCTGCTGCTTCCATTCCCTGACCCTCTTTGCCTACATGCGCTCTGCAATTGCCTGCCCGTGGAGACCCCCCAGACTCTGGCAGTGCTGTAGGAAGACATGGTTGCTTGAGTGGCCGGTGGAATGAACGAATGGACCCATTTGATTTCTAAGAACTTTTGCTGGACTCTTGCTTGCAAATCTACCCCATGCTGATACTGCCACCAACGGCCTCTCGTACCTACTGCCTCATGGGTACCATCATGTACTTTTGCCCCACCGTATGCTATTCCTGTATGCTATGCCTACACATGGTGCAGGATGTCCCTCACATGGATCTATCCATACAGGGTTTATCGTGCTTCTACAAGCTGTTTCCATGTATGCCTTGGGTCCTTGTATGGCTTATCTCCCACAGTGTAACCTTTATAGTGCGCCCAACATGGCTGCCTCGCCTGGTACGCTCATGAATGGGATGAAAAATACATGGATGTGACAGGTATTTTGGGACCCTACGCCTAGAGTTAGGTCGCTGCAATCACCCATTTTGTGTCATCTCTTCTAGGTATAAACTATTCGACCCGGGGTATTCCTACATAGTGCGCCCAACATGGCTGCCTCACCTGGTACATTCTGTGGATGGAAGTTATTGCCCAAAATGACTGCACCAACTCTGCTTTACGATTACTGTCTGCTGTAGGCAGGGCCGGTTCTACACCTTGTGGCGCCCAGTGCGAAAGTTTCCACTGGCGCCCCCTATTTCAAAAAGTAGGGGCGTGGCTTCATAGGGGAGAGGCGTGGCCACAGTTATGCCCCCAGATTTGCCCCAAGTAGTTGTGCCCTCCAGTTGATTTGCCCCCAGTAGATTTGTCCCCTGTAGCTGTGCCCTCTGTTGCTTTGCCCCCAGTAGTTGTGTCCCCTGTCGCTTTGCCCCCAGTAGTTGTGTCCCCTGTCGCTGTGCCCCCAATAGTTGTGCCCCCTGTTGCTTTGCCCCCAGTAGTTGTGCCCTCTGCTGCTGTGCCCTCTGTTGCTGCCCCAGTAGTTGTGCCCTCTGTTGCTGTGCCCTGTTGCTTTGCCCCCAGTAGTTGTGCCCCCAGTAGTTGTGCCCTCTGCAGCTGTGCCCCCTGTTGCTGTGCCCCCAATAGTTGTGTCCTCTGCTGCTGTGCCTCCTGTTGCTGTGTCCCCAGTATTTGTGCCCTCTGCTGCTGTGCCCCCTGTAGCTGTGCCCCCAATAGTTGTGCCCTCTGCTGCTGTGCCCCCAATGGTTGTGCCCTCTGCTGCTGTGCCCCCTTTTGTGCCCTCTGCTGCTGTGACCCCTGTTGTGCCCTCTGCTGCTGTGCCCCCTGTTGCTGTGCCCCCGATAGTTGTGCCCTCTGCTGCTGTGCCCCCGATAGTTGTGCCCTCTGCTGCTGTGCCCCCTGTTGTGCCCTCTCTTGCTGTGCCCCCGATAGTTGTGCCCTCTGCTGCTGTGCCCCGTTGTGCCTTCTGCTGCTGTGCCCCGTTGTGCCCTCTGCTGCTGTGCCCCGTTGTGTCAATAGTTGTGGCCTCTGCTGCTGTGCCCCGTTAACACACACAAAAATTTAAAAAAAATACTTACCACTGCCCCGCTCCTGCTTCCCGACCGGCTGCTGCTTCCGCTCCATCTGGCCGCCGGCTCCTCTGTATGGGAGAGACGTCATGAAGTCTCTCCCATAGCAGCGCCGCACAGACACTAGAGTTCAATCCTGACCTCTAGTGTCTGTCACTGGAGCCGGCTGCAGCGGACGCTCACACAGGCCACGGCGTCCGCTGCAGCCGGGGAGCAGGGAGCGGGGTACGGGTAGGCGGCGATGCCTGCGGGGTGGCTGCGGCCGCGCCCCCAGGCCGCAGCGCCCCGGGCACAGGCACTGCTTGCCCGCACCTAGAACCGCTCCTGGCTGTAGGTCTTCTTTTAATTACTGTACCATATCAAACCAGCAGCATCCAATATTGGCCCTCATTCCAAGTTGATCGGTCGCAAGGCGAATTTAGCAGAGTTACACACGCTAAGCCTACGCCTACTGGGAGTGTATCTTAGCATCCTAAAATTGCGACCGATGTATTCGCATTATTGCGATCACAAACTACTTAGCAGTTTTAGAGTAGCTCCACACTTACTCTGCCTGTGCGATCAGTTCAGTGCTTGTCGTTCCTGGATTGACGTCAGAAACACACCCAGCGTTCGCTCAGACACTCCCCCGTTTCTCCGGCCACTCCTGCGTTTTTTCCGGAAACGGTAGCGTTTTCATCCACACGCCCCTAAAACGCCGTGTTTCCGCCCAGTAACACCCATTTCCTGTCAATCACACTACGATCGCCGGAGCGAAGAAAATGCCGTGAGTAAAAATCCTATCTTCATAGCAAAGTTACTTGGCGCAGTCGCAGTGCGACTATTGCGCATGCGCACTAAGCGAAATTTCACTGCGATGCGATGAAAAATAACGAGCGATCAACTCGGAATGAGGGCCATTGCACAAGCATTGCCCAGGTTATATCCTTCATTTATAGTTATACCAATATAGGGGGTCATTCCGAGTTGCTCGCAGCCAGCAACTATTTGCTGCTGGTGCGATCAACTAATCCACACCTATGGGGGAGTGTATTTTAGCATAGCAGGGCTGCGATCGCTTGTGCAGCCCTGCTAAGCTAAAAAAGTTTCCAGCAACCTAGGAGTAAGGCTGGATCTACTTACCCTGTGCGATGGATCCAGCGATGTTCCTCCCGGCTTTGACGTCAGACATCCGCCCTCCGTTTGCCTGGACACACCTGCGTTTTCCTTACCACTCCCTGAAAACGGCCGCCAACGGACAGGTGATGCCCCGGAATGCCTTCCTTCTGTCAATCTTTCTTCATATCCAGCGTCGTTGCCTGCATTCCAGACTTGTTCGCACCGCAGCGAAGAACCGCTGCGTACGAACGGGTCGGAAATGACCCCCATAGTCCTATGTTATTTAGAACAGCTTTGCTGCACATTTTACTAATATTTCACTTATGTAGTAATTTTTGTGAGCCAATGGCATATGATAGCAAATGTAAGAATACTGTAAATTGGTATACTTTCAATGGGGTTAAGTTTTTTTCTGAAGGAGGTAATTAGAAGGTTAATGCAAATAAATTGAATTGAATTATTTTATCATTAAAAATGGAGATTATGAAAGTAATTATTGTAAAGGGATTAATTATATTAATTGCATTGAAAGAACTTGTTACTGTGATGCTTAAGTAGTTAATAGTTTTGGAGTAAAGGTTAATTATTGATGAGGGAAAGACATTGGAAGTCCTACCTGGCAGTCATAAACACTACAGGCAGTCCCATTGGGAGGTGTTTCCTCCCTCTGAGACTGCCAGACCAGGCTGCGATGCAGTCCATAGAAGCTGGGGTTTTGGGCATACGCAGTCCCACTGGTGCACATTCTCCCGGCGACTGTTAGCTACATTGGGCAGGTGCCAAGACCCGCCAATGGCAGGGACCAGGTAGCAGAGACCAGGCAGCATAGTCAGTGGCAGTACCCCTCCTCCGCCCAGGTAGGAGCCACCAATGGCGGCCACTCAGGGCCGTCTTAATAGCAGTGTAGGCCCCTGTTCACAGCAATGCACTGGGCCCCCTACCCATCCTCCAGCGGTAGGGGTGTTGGGTGCTATCAGCGGCAGCTTTGATGTTCAGCGGGCGGTAGGGGGTGTTCAATCTTCCGCTCAGCATGTAGGACCTGGAGCAGTAATTTCTGCTAATTACTCCTTTACTGCACAGATGGGCCTAAACTGTAGAAGGGGGCATTGGGCTGAATGAAGAAGCCCTGGTACATGACTTCCAGAGTGGTAGGGGGTGTTTAATACGTATGGAAGGGGTGGATAGTGGAGTGGGCTTAATATTTATCATTTTCTGGTGTGATGGCAGCTTGCTTGAATGCAGATATCTCAAGTTCCTTAAAATATATTTCTTAGATTTAAATGGGATAAAAAAAAACTAGAGAGTCCCACCTTTCAGAAGGTTCTGGGGACAGGAGCCAGAGCAATCCACCAACGAAAATCTAAAACTGCATATTAGGCATGTGGAGCTGGAGCAGGGACCAGCTGCTTGAAGGCTGATATCTCTGGTTCTGGGCAAAGTAGAAACAAGTGCCCAGTGTCCACCAAAAGGGGAGAGTCCCATCTTTTGGAATAATTCCTAAGTCAGACAGAACCCGAGATATCTGGCTGGGAAGAGCAATTAACAGGCTTGGACGGGGACCACTGCTTTGAAGTCGGATATCTCCGGTTCCCCAAGGCCGATTTTCAAAAATCTGGTACCCCTAGAAAGAGGGGACCCTCAGCTATCAGCCTAGGGCCCTTATACTCCTGGTGCCATTGGGCAAGAGCACATTGAACCCATATGAAAATATGGCTCTGCGGCCACTAGTGCTCTCTGGATTATATGGCTGTCACTGTCATGTTCTCTGTATTATATGGCTGTTATAGTCATGATCTCTGTATAATATGGCGGTCACTGATGCTTTTTGCATTTTATGACAGTCACCGACGCTCTCTGTATTATATAGCTGTCACTTATACTCTGTATTATACTGTATGGTGGTCACCGATGCTCTCTATATTTATAAGGCAGTCACTATGAGGTTCTCTGCATTATATAGTGTTTATTGTGATGTTTTCTGCATTGTTCTACAGTCACTGCGATGTTCTCTGCATTATACTACGGTCACTGTGAGGTGGTCACTGTGATATTCTTCGAGCGTGATCAGAGCAATATATGCTCTGCAAATGTATGTATGCTCGATCCTGTTTCAGCCCCTTTATCCAGAATTTCCAAACGCCATTCCTCAAGGAGCCCTAACAAGGCATGTTTTCCATACTCCGTGCTGGAACTGATACATTTTAAAAGATCCACAAATGGTAATAATTATCTCACTTGTTATTCTGGGCCTGAATCTGACGCATAGTGATTGGTTTTGTGTGAAGCACCGATATCCTGATTTTCTTATGCTAACGCAAGAATCCGTGCATACTAATTTTACACTAACACTGCAACTGATATCAGTAATATTGGCACAAGCGTGATAGGTGCAAGGGACCCAGCAGAAGCAGGCTTCCCTTCTCTGTACACACGACTCACATGAATCATATGGAGCTTTGGCTACATGCCATGACATTGCTACGATACACATACCTTGCATGTTGCTGCCCAGTTTCAGCCAATTTCACACAAAGCGAGATCCAGCAGAGATCCATCTGACTCAGACTGGATCGTAAACTCACTGAATGCATAAACAGGCTGTATGGTGAAACTTGCTGTTTGCATCTGTAACTGAAGATACAACAGTCTCAGGATCAGACTCTGTGAGGAGACCTGGAAAACATGCCCTGTTAGGGTTATCTAAGGACTTTGTTCCGGACACACACACTGTTCATGTATCATACACAGTGGGGTAAATTTACTAAGATGGGAGTTCTATTTAAGATGGGATGTTGCCAATAGCAACCAATCAGATTCCAGGTATTATCTTCTAGAAGGTGCTAGATAAATGAGAAGTAGAATCTGATTGGTTGCCATAGGCAACATCCCATCTTAAATAGAACTCCCATCTTAGTAAATTTACCCCAGTGTATATTAGGACACGCTGCTTTAGTCTATAAAAAAAAGAGGAGGAAGGGGCATGTGTTGCTAACCTGCCCTTTAGGTTTGTGCTCTTTGTACTTCCAAAGTGTATAATATAGAGATGAGCGGGTTCGGTTTCTCTGAATCCGAACCCGCACGAACTTCATGTTTTTTTTCACGGGTCCGAGCGACTCGGATCTTCCCGCCTTGCTCGGTTAACCCGAGCGCGCCCGAACGTCATCATGACGCTGTCGGATTCTCGCATGACTCGGATTCTATATAAGGAGCCGCGCGTCGCCGCCATTTTCACACGTGCATTGAGATTGATAGGGAGAGGACGTGGCTGGCGTCCTCTCCATTTAGATTAGGAGAGAGAGAGAGAGATTGACCTGAGGCTGATACTGTAGAAGAGAGTGCAGAGTTTAGTGACTGACCACAGTGACCACCAGCAGTGCAGTTGTTTTATTTAATATATCCGTTCTCTGCCTGAAAAAAACGGTACACACAGTGACTCAGTCACATACCATATCTGTGTGCACTGCTCAGCCCAGTGTGCTGCATGCCTGCATCATCTATGTATATATTATATATCTGACTGTGCTCAGCTCACACAGCTTATAATTGTGGGGGAGACTGGGGAGCACTGCAGTGCCAGTTATAGGTTATAGCAGGAGCCAGGAGTACAAGACAGTCACATACCATATCTGTGTGCACTGCTCAGCCCAGTGTGCTGCATCATCTATGTATATATTATATATCTGACTGTGCTCAGCTCACACAGCTTATAATTGTGGGGGAGACTGGGGAGCACTGCAGTGCCAGTTATAGGTTATAGCAGGAGCCAGGAGTACATATTATATTAAAATTAAACAGTGCACACTTTTGCTGCAGGAGTGCCACTGCCAGTGTGACTGACCAGTGACCTGACCACACTGACCACCAGTATAGTTAGTAGTATACTATATTGTGATTGCCTGAAAAAGTTAAACACTCGTCGTGTGACTTCACTTGTGTGTTTTTTTTTTATTCTATAAAAAACTCATTCTGCTGACAGACAGTGTCCAGCAGGTCCGTCATTATATAATATATATACCTGTCCGGCTGCAGTAGTGATATATATATATTTTTTATATCATTATTTATCATCCAGTCGCAGCAGACACAGTACGGTAGTTCACGGCTGTAGCTACCTCTGTGTCGGCACTCGGCAGTCCATCCATAATTGTATACCACCTACCCGTGGTTTTTTTTTCTTTCTTCTTTATACATACATACTACTACATCTCTTTATCAACCAGTCTATATTAGCAGCAGACACAGTACAGTACGGTAGTTCACGGCTGTGGCTACCTCTGTGTCGGCACTCGGCAGTCCGTCCATAATTGTATACCACCTAACCGTGGTTTTTTTTTCTTTCTTCTTCATACATACATACTACGACATCTCTTTATCAACCAGTCTATATTAGCAGCAGACACAGTACGGTAGTTCACGGCTGTAGCTACCTCTGTGTCGGCACTCGGCAGTCCGTCCATAATTGTATACTAGTATCCATCCATCTCCATTGTTTACCTGAGGTGCCTTTTAGTTGTGCCTATTAAAATATGGAGAACAAAAATGTTGAGGTTCCAAAATTAGGGAAAGATCAAGATCCACTTCCACCTCGTGCTGAAGCTGCTGCCACTAGTCATGGCCGAGACGATGAAATGCCAGCAACGTCGTCTGCCAAGGCCGATGCCCAATGTCATAGTACAGAGCATGTCAAATCCAAAACACCAAATATCAGTAAAAAAAGGACTCCAAAACCTAAAATAAAATTGTCGGAGGAGAAGCGTAAACTTGCCAATATGCCATTTACCACACGGAGTGGCAAGGAACGGCTGAGGCCCTGGCCTATGTTCATGGCTAGTGGTTCAGCTTCACATGAGGATGGAGGCACTCAGCCTCTCGCTAGAAAAATGAAAAGACTCAAGCTGGCAAAAGCAGTAGCACCGCAAAGAACTGTGCGTTCTTCGAAATCCCAAATCCACAAGGAGAGTCCAATTGTGTCGGTTGCGATGCCTGACCTTCCCAACACTGGACGTGAAGAGCATGCGCCTTCCACCATTTGCACGCCCCCTGCAAGTGCTGGAAGGAGCACCCGCAGTCCAGTTCCTGAAAGTCAGATTGAAGATGTCAGTGTTGAAGTACACCAGCATGAGGAGGATATGGGTGTTGCTGGCGCTGGGGAGGAAATTGACCAGGAGGATTCTGATGGTGAGGTGGTTTGTTTAAGTCAGGCACCCGGGGAGACACCTGTTGTCCGTGGGAGGAATATGGCCGTTGACATGCCTGGTGAAAATACCAAAAAAATCAGCTCTTCGGTGTGGAACTATTTCAACAGAAATGCGGACAACAGGTGTCAAGCCGTGTGTTCCCTTTGTCAAGCTGTAATAAGTAGGGGTAAGGACGTTAACCACCTCGGAACATCCTCCCTTATACGTCACCTGCAGCGCATTCATAATAAGTCAGTGACAAGTTCAAAAACTTTGGGTGACAGCGGAAGCAGTCCACTGACCAATAAATCCCTTCCTCTTGTAACCAAGCTCACGCAAACCACCCCACCAACTCCCTCAGTGTCAATTTCCTCCTTCCCCAGGAATGCCAATAGTCCTGCAGGCAATGTCACTGGCAATTCTGACGAGTCCTCTCCTGCCTGGGATTCCTCCGATGCATCCTTGCGTGTAACGCCTACTGCTGCTGGCGCTGCTGTTGTTGCTGCTGGGAGTCGATGGTCATCCCAGAGGGGAAGTCGTAAGCCCACTTGTACTACTTCCAGTAAGCAATTGACTGTTCAACAGTCCTTTGCGAGGAAGATGAAATATCACAGCAGTCATCCTGCTGCAAAGCGGATAACTGAGGCCTTGACAACTATGTTGGTGTTAGACGTGCGTCCGGTATCCGCCGTTAGTTCACAGGGAACTAGACAATTTATTGAGGCAGTGTGCCCCCATTACCAAATACCATCTAGGTTCCACTTCTCTAGGCAGGCGATACCGAGAATGTACACGGACGTCAGAAAAAGACTCACCAGTGTCCTAAAAAATGCAGTTGTACCCAATGTCCACTTAACCACGGACATGTGGACAAGTGGAGCAGGGCAGGGTCAGGACTATATGACTGTGACAGCCCACTGGGTAGATGTATGGACTCCCGCCGCAAGAACAGCAGCGGCGGCACCAGTAGCAGCATCTCGCAAATGCCAACTCTTTCCTAGGCAGGCTACGCTTTGCATCACCGGTTTCCAGAATACGCACACAGCTGAAAACCTCTTACGGCAACTGAGGAAGATCATCGCGGAATGGCTTACCCCAATTGGACTCTCCTGTGGATTTGTGGCATCGGACAACGCCAGCAATATTGTGTGTGCATTAAATATGGGCAAATTCCAGCACGTCCCATGTTTTGCACATACCTTGAATTTGGTGGTGCAGAATTATTTAAAAAACGACAGGGGCGTGCAAGAGATGCTGTCGGTGGCCAGAAAAATTGCGGGACACTTTCGGCGTACAGGCACCACGTACAGAAGACTGGAGCACCACCAAAAACTACTGAACCTGCCCTGCCATCATCTGAAGCAAGAAGTGGTAACGAGGTGGAATTCAACCCTCTATATGCTTCAGAGGTTGGAGGAGCAGCAAAAGGCCATTCAAGCCTATACAATTGAGCACGATATAGGAGGTGGAATGCACCTGTCTCAAGCGCAGTGGAGAATGATTTCAACGTTGTGCAAGGTTCTGATGCCCTTTGAACTTGCCACACGTGAAGTCAGTTCAGACACTGCCAGCCTGAGTCAGGTCATTCCCCTCATCAGGCTTTTGCAGAAGAAGCTGGAGACATTGAAGGAGGAGCTAACACGGAGCGATTCCGCTAGGCATGTGGGACTTGTGGATGGAGCCCTTAATTCGCTTAACAAGGATTCACGGGTGGTCAATCTGTTGAAATCAGAGCACTACATTTTGGCCACAGTGCTCGATCCTAGATTTAAAGCCTACCTTGGATCTCTCTTTCCGGCAGACACAAGTCTGCTGGGGTTGAAAGACCTGCTGGTGAGAAAATTGTCAAGTCAAGCGGAACGCGACCTGTCAACATCTCCTCCTTCACATTCTCCCGAAACTGGGGGTGCGAGGAAAAGGCTCAGAATTCCGAGCCCACCCGCTGGCGGTGATGCAGGGCAGTCTGGAGCGACTGCTGATGCTGACATCTGGTCCGGACTGAAGGACCTGACAACGATTACGGACATGTCGTCTACTGTCACTGCATATGATTCTCTCACCATTGAAAGAATGGTGGAGGATTATATGAGTGACCGCATCCAAGTAGGCACGTCACACAGTCCATACTTATACTGGCAGGAAAAAGAGGCAATTTGGAGGCCATTGCACAAACTGGCTTTATTCTACCTAAGTTGCCCTCCCACAAGTGTGTACTCCGAAAGAGTGTTTAGTGCCGCCGCTCACCTTGTCAGCAATCGGCGTACGAGGTTACATCCAGAAAATGTGGAGAAGATGATGTTCATTAAAATGAATTATAATCAATTCCTCCGCGGAGACATTGACCAGCAGCAATTGCCTCCACAAAGTACACAGGGAGCTGAGATGGTGGATTCCAGTGGGGACGAATTGATAATCTGTGAGGAGGGGGATGTACACGGTGATATATCGGAGGGTGATGATGAGGTGGACATCTTGCCTCTGTAGAGCCAGTTTGTGCAAGGAGAGATTAATTGCTTCTTTTTTGGGGGGGGTCCAAACCAACCCGTCATATCAGTTACAGTCGTGTGGCAGACCCTGTCACTGAAATGATGGGTTGGTTAAAGTGTGCATGTCCTGTTTTGTTTATACAACATAAGGGTGGGTGGGAGGGCCCAAGGACAATTCCATCTTGCACCTCTTTTTTCTTTTATTTTTCTTTGCGTCATGTGCTGTTTGGGGAGGGTTTTTTGGAAGGGACATCCTGCGTGACACTGCAGTGCCACTCCTAAATGGGCCCGGTGTTTGTGTCGGCCACTAGGGTCGCTAATCTTACTCACACAGTCAGCTACCTCATTGCGCCTCTTTTTTTCTTTGCGTCATGTGCTGATTGGGGAGGGTTTTTTGGAAGGGACATCCTGCGTGACACTGCAGTGCCACTCCTAAATGGGCCCGGTGTTTGTGTCGGCCACTAGGGTCGCTAATCTTACTCACACAGTCAGCTACCTCATTGCGCCTCTTTTTTTCTTTGCGTCATGTGCTGATTGGGGAGGGTTTTTTGGAAGGGACATCCTGCGTGACACTGCAGTGCCACTCCTAAATGGGCCCGGTGTTTGTGTCGGCCACTAGGGTCGCTTATCTTACTCACACAGTCAGCTACCTCATTGCGCCTCTTTTTTTCTTTGCGTCATGTGCTGATTGGGGAGGGTTTTTTGGAAGGGATATCCTGCGTGACACTGCAGTGCCACTCCTAGATGGGCCAGGTGTTTGTGTCGGCCACTAGTGTCGCTTAGCTTAGTCATCCAGCGACCTTGGTGCAAATTTTAGGACTAAAAATAATATTGTGAGGTGTGAGGTATTCAGAATAGACTGAAAATGAGTGGAAATTATGGTTTTTGAGGTTAATAATAATATGGGATCAAAATGACCCCCAAATTCTATGATTTAAGCTGTTTTTTAGTGTTTTTTTAAAAAAACACCCGAATCCAAAACACACCCGAATCCGACAAAAAAAATTCGGTGAGGTTTTGCCAAAACGCGGTCGAACCCAAAACACGGCCGCGGAACCGAACCCAAAACCAAAACACAAAACCCGAAAAATTTCAGGCGCTCATCTCTAGTATAATATTTGCCCCCTTCTGCAGTGTATTTATTAATATTTAGTTATAGTGCCAGCATATTTTCTGTTGCATTTTACAATGTACAATGGGTAAAACATGGGTGTGGCATACCTCCCAATATGACCCATTCCAAGAGGGACAAAATGCCCTGTTCGTGAACTTCCCTTTTAATTTATGATTACCATCACCTGTGGTGTATTCAGAAGTGGATTTACAACAAGGCAAGCAAAGCAGCTGCTTAGGGCTCTGTGGGTTCAATGGGGCCCTGCTGATCCTAGGGGGCCTGCCAGCCAAGCTGTATAAAGGGCATTGCTGGCTGACCACGAGCTCCACCGAAATTCTCAGAGTGCTGGACTGGCTGAATTCTCCCAGTAGGTTGTCAGTGATTAGACAGCTGTTAGATGAGGGCTCCAGTGCAAGCCTGTGTCTCCAGCCCTGCAGTATTGTGCGTGTGACCTGTCATGACACACATGTTTATGATGTCCAGGGCTGCCATCAGAAATTGTGGGGCCTGGGACTGACAAAATAGACCCCCCCCCCCCCCCCCCCCGAATAAAACCAAAAATAAAATATATATAAAAAATAAAAATATATATTATAAAAAAATAAAATAATTTGTGTTCCCTAATGCACACCGAGTGAGAAATAATACTACATAATAATCAGATAATAAGGAGATCTTAGTTGCGTATATTTTATTTATGGGGTGGGTGTGGGGTGCGTTGGCCCCTGTGTTGGTATGGCTGGGCGGCTTCAGGTCGGCACACCCTAACACTTTATTAACACTTATGATTTTCCCTATCACTTTGTATATATTTTTGTATTATTTTAATTGCACTTCACTTATATAGCACTAGAGATGAGCGGGTTCGGTTCCTCGGAATCCGAACCCCCCCGAACTTCAGCCTTTTTACACGGGTCCGAGGCAGATTCGGATCTTCCCGCCTTGCTCGGTTAACCCGAGCGCGCCCGAACGTCATCATCCCGCTGTCGGATTCTCGCGAGGCTCGTATTCTATCGCGAGACTCGGATTCTATATAAGGAGCCGCGCGTCGCCGCCATTTTCACACGTGCATTGAGATTGATAGGGAGAGGACGTGGCTGGCGTCCTCTCCGTTAGAATAGATAGAGACTCTTGAGTTGATTTACTACTAACTTAGTAATTTTGGGGAGCATTAGGAGTACTCAGAGTGCAGAGTTTTGCTGATAGTTACTAGTGACCACCACCAGTTTTATTTATTATTTAATATAATCCGTTCTCTGCCTGAAAAAAAACGATACACAGTCACATACCAGGGCCCTCATTCCGAGTCGTTCGCTCGGTATTTTTCATCGCATCGCAGTGAAATTCCGCTTAGTGCGCATGCGCAATATTCGCACTGCGACTGCGCCAAGTATCTTTGCTATGAAGAAAGTATTTTTACTCACGGCTTTTTCATCGCTCCGGCGAACGTAATGTGATTGACAGGAAATGGGTGTTACTGGGCGGAAACACGGCGTTTTATGGGCGTGTGGCTGAAAACGCTACCGTTTCCGGAAAAAACGCAGGAGTGGCCGGAGAAACGGGGGAGTGGTTGGGCGAACGCTGGGTGTGTTTGTGACGTCAAACCAGGAACGACAAGCACTGAACTGATCGCACAGGCAGAGTAAGTCTGGAGCTACTCTAAAACTGCTAAGTAGTTTGTGCTCGCAATATTGCGAATACATCGGTCGCAATTTTAAGATGCTAAGATACACTCCCAGTAGGCGGCGGCTTAGCGTGTGTAACTCTGCTAAATTCGCCTTGCGACCGATCAACTCGGAATGAGGGCCCATATCTGTGCTCAGCCTCAGTGTGCTGCATGATAATATCATCTATGTATATCTGACTGTGCTGAGTGCTCACTGCTCACACAGCTGAATTGTGGGGGAGACTGGGGTGCAGTTATAGCAGGAGTACAGTGCACACTTTTGCTGCCAGTGTGACTGACCAGTGACCACCAGTATATTGTCTGCCTGAAAAAGTTAAACACTCCTGTGGTGTTTTTTTTTTTATTCTATAAACGCATTCTGCTGACAGTGTCCAGCAGGTCCGTCATTCATTATATTATATAAATATTTACCTGCAGTAGTGTTATATTTTTTTTGTTCATCTCTATCATCTTTATCATCTCTATATTAGCAGACGCAGTACGGTAGTCCACGGCTGTGGTTACCTCTGTGTCATCAGTGCTCGTCCATAATTGTATACCTACCTGTGGTGGGGTTTATTTTTCTATCTTCTTCATACTAGTAGTTTAGGAGTGTGCTGACAGTGTCCAGCAGGTCCGTCATTACATTATATATACCTGCAGTAGTGATATATATATATATTTTTTATATCATTATCATCTCTATACTAGCAGACGCAGTACGGTAGTCCACGGCTGTAGCTACCTCTGTGTCGTCAGTGCTCGTCCATAATTGTATACCTACCTGTGGTGGGGTTTTTTTTTCTATCTTCTTCATACTAGTAGTTTAGGAGTCTGCTGACAGTGTCCAGCAGGTCCGTCATTATATTATATATACCTGCAGTAGTGATATATATATATTTTTTATATCTTTATCATCTCTATACTAGCAGACGCAGTACGGTAGTCCACGGCTGTAGCTACCTCTGTGTCGTCAGTGCTCGTCCATAATTGTATACCTACCTGTGGTGGGGTTTATTTTTCTATCTTCTTCATACTAGTAGTTTAAGAGTCTGCTGACAGTGTCCAGCAGGTCCGTCATTATATTATATATACCTGCAGTAGTGATATATATATTTTTTTTATATCATTATCATCTCTATACTAGCAGACGCAGTACGGTAGTCCACGGCTGTAGCTACCTCTGTGTCGTCAGTGCTCGTTCATAATTGTATACCTACCTGTGGTGGGGTTTTTTTTTCTATCTTCTTCATACTAGTAGTTTAGGAGTCTGCTGACAGTGTCCAGCAGGTCCGTCATTATATTATATATACCTGCAGTAGTGATATATATATATATTTTATATCTTTATCATCTCTATACTAGCAGACGCAGTACGGTAGTCCACGGCTGTAGCTACCTCTGTGTCGTCAGTGCTAGTCCATAATTGTATACCTACCTGTGGTGGGGTTTATTTTTCTATCTTCTTCATACTAGTAGTTTATGAGTCTGCTGACAGTGTCCAGCAGGTCCGTCATTATATTATATATACCTGCAGTAGTGATATATATATATTTTTTATATCATTATCATCTCTATACTAGCAGACGCAGTACGGTAGTCCACGGCTGTAGCTACCTCTGTGTCGTCAGTCACTCGTCATCCATAAGTATACTAGTATCCATCCATCTCCATTGTTTACCTGAGGTGCCTTTTAGTTGTGCCTATTAAAATATGGAGAACAAAAATGTTGAGGTTCCAAAAATAGGGAAAGATCAAGATCCACTTCCACCTCGTGCTGAAGCTGCTGCCACTAGTCATGGCCGAGACGATGAAATTCCATCAACGTCGTCTGCCAAGGCCGATGCCCAATGTCATAGTACAGAGCATGTAAAATCCAAAACACAAAATATCAGTAAAAAAAGAACTCAAAAATCTAAAATAAAATCGTCGGAGGAGAAGCGTAAACTTGCCAATATGCCATTTACCACACGGAGTGGCAAGGAACGGCTGAGGCCCTGGCCTATGTTCATGGCTAGTGGTACAGCTTCACATGAGGATGGAGGCACTCAGCCTCTCGCTAGAAAAATGAAAAGACTTAAGCTGGCAAAAGCACAGCAAAGAACTGTGCGTTCTTCGAAATCACAAATCCACAAGGAGAGTCCAATTGTGTCGGTTGCGATGCCTGACCTTCCCAACACTGGACGTGAAGAGCATGCGCCTACCACCATTTGCACGCCCCCTGCAAGTGCTGGAAGGAGCACCCGCAGTCCAGTTCCTGATAGTCAGATTGAAGATGTCAGTGTTGAAGTACACCAGGATGAGGAGGATATGGGTGTTGCTGGCGCTGGGGAGGAAATTGACAAGGAGGATTCTGATGGTGAGGTGGTTTGTTTAAGTCAGGCACCCGGGGAGACACCTGTTGTCCGTGGGAGGAATATGGCCATTGACAAGGACGTTAACCACCTCGGAACATCCTCCCTTATACGTCACCTGCAGCGCATTCATCATAAGTCAGTGACAAGTTCAAAAACTTTGGGCGACAGCGGAAGCAGTCCACTGACCAGTAAATCCCTTCCTCTTGTAACCAAGCTCACGCAAACCACCCCACCAACTCCCTCAGTGTCAATTTCCTCCTTCCCCAGGAATGCCAATAGTCCTGCAGGCCATGTCACTGGCAATTCTGACGAGTCCTCTCCTGCCTGGGATTCCTCCGATGCATCCTTGCGTGTAACGCCTACTGCTGCTTGCGCTGCTGTTGTTGCTGCTGGGAGTCGATGGTCATCCCAGAGGGGAAGTCGTAAGACGACTTTTACTACTTCCACCAAGCAATTGACTGTCCAACAGTCCTTTGCGAGGAAGATGAAATATCACAGCAGTCATCCTGCTGCAAAGCGGATAACTGAGGCCTTGGCATCCTGGGCGGTGAGAAACGTGGTTCCGGTATCCATCATTACTGCAGAGCCAACTATAGACTTGTTTGAGGTACTGTGTCCCCGGTACCAAATACCATCTAGGTTCCATTTCTCTAGGCAGGCGATACCGAAAATGTACACAGACCTCAGAAAAAGACTCACCAGTGTCCTAAAAAATGCAGTTGTACCCAATGTCCACTTAACCACGGACATGTGGACAAGTGGAGCAGGGCAGACTCAGGACTATATGACTGTGACAGCCCACTGGGTAGATGTATTGACTCCCGCCGCAAGAACAGCAGCGGCGGCACCAGTAGCAGCATCTCGCAAACGCCAACTCTTTCCTAGGCAGGCTACGTTTTGTATCACCGCTTTCCAGAATACGCACACAGCTGAAAACCTCTTACGGCAACTGAGGAAGATCATCGCAGAATGGCTTACCCCAATTGGACTCTCCTGTGGATTTGTGGCATCGGACAACGCCAGCAATATTGTGTGTGCATTAAATCTGGGCAAATTCCAGCACGTCCCATGTTTTGCACATACCTTGAATTTGGTGGTGCAGAATTATTTAAAAAACGACAGGGGCGTGCAAGAGATGCTGTCGGTGGCCAGAAGAATTGCGGGACACTTTCGGCGTACAGGCACCACGTACAGAAGACTGGAGCAACACCAAAAACGCCTGAACCTGCCCTGCCATCATCTGAAGCAAGAAGTGGTAACGAGGTGGAATTCAACCCTCTATATGCTTCAGAGGTTGGAGGAGCAGCAAAAGGCCATTCAAGCCTATACAACTGACCACGATATAGGAGGTGGAATGCACCTGTCTCAAGCGCAGTGGAGAATGATTTCAACGTTGTGCAAGGTTCTGCAACCTTTTGAACTTGCCACACGTGAAGTCAGTTCAGACACTGCCAGCCTGGGTCAGGCCATTCCCCTCATCAGGCTTTTGCAGAAGAAGCTGGAGACATTGAAGGAGGAGCTAACACTGAGCGATTCCGCATGTGGGACTTGTGGATGGAGCCCTTAATTCACTTAACAAGGATTCACGGGTGGTCAATCTGTTGAAATCAGAGCACTACATTTTGGCCACCGTGCTCGATCCTAGATTTAAAACCTACCTTGGATCTCTCTTTCCGGCAGACACAAGTCTGCAGGGGTTCAAAGAACTGCTGGTGAGAAAATTGTCAAGTCAAGCGGACCTGTCAACATCTCCTCCATCACATTCTCCCGCAACTGGGGGTGCGAGGAAAAGGCTCAGAATTCCGAGCCCACCCGCTGGCGGTGATGCAGGGCAGTCTGGAGCGACTGCTGATGCTGACATCTGGTCCGGACTGAAGGACCTCACAACGATTACGGACATGTCGTCTACTG